>NW_024736650.1:7141068-7148861 GCF_018991925.1 Homarus americanus
CGATTTACGCGGTCAATTGAACCCACAGGGTACCACGGAAAGTGAAAACCGCGTAAAGTGAACAACAGAACATATGGGATTAATTCCAATAGAGACTGGCCCGACCCCCCAAACTCCACTTTTTCCGACACAATACCTATGTTGTAGTAAAAATAACATCTAAATTTTATGATGGTATGCTCACACAATTAATATTTAAGAGAAATACAGTCACCAGGCTAATGTCCATTCAAATAATGGACTCAAATCCCCCCCCCCCTCATCCCAGCTCACTAGCTCCTACCTCTCTGAGAAATGATTGGGTGAAAACACTAGATTTTAACGTTTAGTAATAAATAATACCTTAGACTAAAGTTAGGATAATATAATTGACATTTCTGGATTCCTTGCAGGTCAGGGAATATTTTGAATGTAAACTTCATATATTTTCCACAAAAGATAAAATATTTGCTTTGTGTAAACCAAATTATTACATTAGATCTAAAATTTGTATGTCTAATGCAAAATCCATGATGCTTATATTCAAAATGATCATCATATTGTAAGAATTCCAGCAATGTAAATTATATTCTGGCCGGGTAATTTGTATGAATTTTATGAGCTAAATAAAAAAATAAAAAATTATACTTCACCGTGTATATGAGTAGATGCACCGCGGAAAGTGAAAGTCCGGTTCTGGCAAGGTACCGCGTAAATGAGAAAATGAGAACAAGGAAAGTAAAACTGTGTAAAGGGCAATACTGTGTGTGTGTGTGTGTGTGTGTATATATATATATATATATATATATATATATATATATATATATATATATATATATATATATATATATATATATATATATATATATATATATATATATATATATATATATATATATATATATATATATATATATATATATATATATATATATATATATATATATATATATATATATATATATATATATATATATATATATATATATATATATATATATATATATATATATATATATATATATATATATATATATATATATATATATATATATATATATATATTGATAAAATCACACGGGAAAAGGGAAACAACGGAGCACCTTAGCTTTCGTCTTTATTCAAGACGAAAGACGAAAGCTAAGGTGCTCCGTTGTTTCCCTTTTCCCGTGTGATTTTATCAAGATTTATCTTATCCACGTTTTCATTGTGGATCTACATGAAATATATATATATATATATATATTAGTATTGCCCCCGCCTAACGCTGTTTCACACTTCACGCTGCTTACTCATATACGCCAGTTCTCACAGAGGTGAACTTTCACTTAACACGGATTTTTTCCACATATACGCCGTGAGTGTCCGCTCGAGACGCTATTTTTAGATTTGCCCCACCCGCAATTCCTGCCTGACTGCTCTGTTTTAGCTCATAAAATTCATACAAATTACCCGGCCAGAATATAATTTACATTGCTGGAATTCTTATAATTTGGTGATCATTTTGAATATAAACATCATATATTTTGCATTAGACATACAAATTTTAGATAAAATGTTTTCTCTAGTAAATATGTTATCTTTTGTGCAAAATATATGACATTTATATTCAAAATATTCCTGGTCTTACAAGGAATCCAGCAATGTCAATTATATTATCCTAACTTTAGTTTGAGGTATTATTTATTACTAAATTAATATTCTGGTTTTCCCACACATCTCCTTGGGACGGTTGGTGGGGGGTGGGGGAGGGAGGGACCGACCGACCATCTGTTACAGTGAAGAATATTTTTTTTTTTTTTATTAACTGAAGATATTTGTTTTAGCTCATAAAATTCATACAAATTACCGGTCAGAATATAATTTACATTGCTGGAATTCTTATAATTTGATGATCATTTTGAATATAAACATCATATATTTTGCATTAGACATACAAATTTTAGATAAAATGTTTTTTCTAGTAAATATGTTATCTTTTGTGCAAAATATATGACATTTATATTCAAAATATTCCTGGTCTTACAAGGAATCCAGCAATGTCAATTATATTATCCTAACTTTAATCTGAGGTATTATTTAATACAAAATGTTAAAATTTATTTTTTTCACCCACTCTTCTCTTGAAGGGAGTGGTGGGGGGTGGGGGGGAGGGTTGGGACTGACCGTGCGGTTGGAAGAGGGGGGAGGCAAGGTGGGGTACTTTGATTGACAGATAGTGTCCTGAAGAATATTTTTTTTTTATTAACTGAAGATATTTGTTTTAGCTCATAAAATTCATACAAATTACCCGGCCAGAATATAATTTACATTGCTGGAATTCTTATAGTTTGGTGATCATTTTGAATATAAACATCATATATTTTGCATTAGACATACAAATTTTAGTTAAAATGTTTTCTCTAGTAAATATGTTATCTTTTGTGCAAAATATATGACATTTATATTCAAAATATTCCTGGTCTTACAAGGAATCCAGCAATGTCAATTGTATTATCCTAACTTTAGTTTGAGGTATTATTTATTAAAATTTAGTGGTTTTCCCCCAAAAATTTCTCAGAGAGGGAAGAGCCAGCAGTGTCGTGTGAGAAGAGGTGGAGGGAGTTGAGTCCATTATTTGAATGGACATTAACTTGGCGCCTGTATTTCTCTATTTCTCTTAAGTATTAATTGTGTGCATGTACCATCATAAAATTAAGATGTTATTTTTACTACAACATAGTTATGTGTCTTCAAAAAGTGGAGTTTGGGCTTGGGCTGGTTTCTATTGGAATTAATCCCATATGTTTTGTTGTTCACTTAACGCCGATTTCACTTAACACGGGACCCTCTGGGTTCTATTGACCGCGTTTAGTGGGGTACAACTGTATATATAAATACACACACACACACACACACACACACACACAGTCAGTCACAGTCATGCGCCTGTTAACGCCCAACCAACAATGTTCGACGCATACGTCCTGCGTTCTCAAAAAACCACTTCCATCACGCCTGCTGGACCACCACTCCACGACCCCTTGACGGAGACACGATGATCCTCCCCATGCTGGCCAGATATTATGTGTTAAAGGAATAATCTTCCTTCCTTAGGCATTTGCCTCCAGGTGTAATGTTAACCTACATCTATTGAGGATAGAATCTTTCACCTACAAATTGACAATAACACATTTGCTGTAATCAGACATATCTAGTTGCCTCAACAATTGCAATTGGGGTTGCAATTTCAAATTCTGTGTCATTACTAAGGAATAACGAAGTCTGGTGCATTGCACTCTAAGATTAAGAGAAAACGGAGGAGTCAGGCATCCTGAAGTGAGAGAAAATGGATTCCTATGACGGGGCACTCAAATAAAGAGAGACATGGCTACATGTTTTGTGGACTACCCACTGTACAGTATTGAGCGTATCCTTTTCATCACTTTGTAATATACATAGTCATGCCTATGTGTGTTTCTGATAATTATCATAACATTATATCTTTAGTGGGTTTGAATGAAAGCAGTTGTACAAACACAAGGCCTCACACATGTCACTCAGACTGACAGACTTGACAAGTTTTACCAACCATAAAGACAGTTGAAGCTTTAAACATCACTCACCATGGATCTTGATTATTCCAACTGTAATCAGACATATCTAAGTTGCCTCAACAATTGCAACCCCAGTTGCAATATCAAATTCTGTGTCATTACTAAGGAATAACGAAGTCTCTGGTGCACTGTGCTCTAAGATGAAGAGAAAACGGACGACTCAGGCGTCCTGAAGTGAGAGAAAACGGACTCCTTTGACGTGGCACTCAAATAAAGAGAGACAGCTACATGTTTTGTGGACTACCCGCTTTACAGTATCCTTTTCATCACTTTGTAATAAACCTAGCCATGCCTGTGTGTGTTTATGATATTTACCTTAACATTATATATATATATATATATATATATATATATATATATATATATATATATATATATATATATATATATATATATATATATATATATATATATATATATATATATATATTTATTTAGTGGGTCTAAATGGTTGTAAAATGGGAACTTGGGGTTGGGTGCCTGGAACCAATTAGAATAAATCCCATAGGGTTTATGTAATTTCGGACAACGTCCATTTCGGTTAACATCACGTTTCCAAGAACATATCTAGGACAATCCCTTGTCCGAAATCCTTGGGGCCAGAGGAATTTCAGATTTCGGAATTTTTCGGTTTTCTGAATGGTTAGTTATTTTTTTTTTTTAATGTGTATTGGCCCATCCGTGCGTGGATCACTGACCCGCATCGGGGCCTGGGGGGGGGGATATAATAAAAATTATAATAATAATAATAATAATTCCTAGGTCTAGGTCGTGTTTCTCACTTTTGATCTTTTTTTCATTCTTGTATTTCTTTATTATTATTATTATTATTATTATTATTATTATTATTATTATTATTATTTTATTATTATAGTACTCCTGTATTATTGTTATTTTTGTTAATTTTATTATTATATATTTTTATTATTAATGTTATCATATTATTTTATTTTGATGTATTTTTATTAAATATTTTATTTACGATGAATAATTATTATAATTATTATTATTATAATTATTATTATTATTATTATTATAATTATAATTATTATGACTATTACTATTACTATTACTATTACTATTACTATTACTATTACTATTACTATTACTATTACATTTTCGCCCCCCAGGCCCTGATGTGGGTCAGTGATCTGTGCCCGGGTGGGTTAGTCCCTGTTGGAAAAGGAAAAAAAAAATAATGCCCCACAAAAAGAACCAGTTTTCAGAGCTGGTTGAATTTTCGGATAAAGGGTTGTCAACCTGTATAATTGTGTGAACCTTACTTTACGCTGTTAATTCAACCCACGGGTACCGTGAGAGTGAGAAACGCGAAAGTGAACAACATAACATATGGGATTAATTGAAATAGAGACCGGGCCGACCCCCAAACTCCACTTTTTCAGACACAATACCTACGTTGTAGTAAAAATAACTTCTTAATTTTATGATGGTATGCACACACAATTAATAATTAAGAGAAATATCAATAATATTAGGTTTTTTAACACTTACATTAGTAGAAAAGATGGCTGGGCACACGGGGATGGGGGGTTGGTTCTGAGGCAGAGGGCAGATTATTGGCCCTCATCTGTATCACTTGTATCAATTGTATCACTATCCACCACAGAGGCTTGCAGGGCCTCTTTGTCAAACCCCTCAAAGTCCATATAAGTCCATATCCTCACTATAATTATCACTATCACTGACTTCGGCCGGCTGTGGTGGGTGGCGGATGGAGAACTCGGTAATGTTTTGATGACTGGGCGACCTTGTGCGCACCCTGCTCGCGCCGCTTACACAACATGGCGGATGGCAGGAGAGATGGCGGGAGGTTTGGATCCAAAAATGGCTCGGCTCGCCTGCCGCTCTCCGCGTAAAGGGCTACACGCACCGCCGAATGTGAGCATTCCGGTTTCGGCAGGGTACCGCGTAAACGTGGAAACGCGGAATGTGGGACCGTGTAAAGCGAGGGTTAACTGTATATATATTTTATTTTATTGTTTTATTTTTTTTCTTAGGTTTTTGATATAATACAATCAGTAGTCAGGCTCTTTTTTGCCTTAATATTAGTGAAATGTACCTTACCCTAATGTAAACTTACCTAACATAACCTAACCTAACTTTACTTAACCTAATCTTTACCTAACCTAACCTAACTTTACTTAACCTAATCTTTACCTAACCTAACCCAACCTTTACCTAACCGGTAATTATTCAGGAGTAACCCGCAGCCGAAATTGATCGAAAAAGAATATATAAATGCCAGATTTTCACTGCTTTTATAATGGACACTGTTGTAGTTTGTGCAAATGTGTTAGAAAATGCATATTTCTAAAATAACTTAACAACATTTGTTGGTGTGAAAACAGACCTCACCAACCTAACCTTACCTAACTTCCTTCCCGGGGGCTGTGCCCCCTTTCGGTATATCAAACAGAAAGAACTCACTATAATATGGTGAAATTTGAGGCATTTTCTGAACGTGAATTGATACGGCTGCATCGGCGTTTATGCAGCTCGGTCGGTGGAGTGATTTGTTGTGATGGCGGGAAACATCGAGCGTTGAGGAAATGCTGAACAAATTTCTTTCCAGTCTGAAAGCACAGGGATTCCAGCAGTGTGCATAGTTCCTATTAATGGAACAATGTCGTGGTCTTTGAACAATTGAAGGGTCTCGTTGTCTTTATCCCTAAATTCGCATATTACATCCAAATAAGACCAGAGCCACCTCCACGCATCATGCTGAAGCTGAAACTGCCGTGAGCCCGGGGAAAAGCGCTGCAGCAAAGCGCGGGCTCATTCCTGCTGGGAAGACAAATTAGTACACCTAACCTAACCTTTATAGTTTGGAGAAATGATTATAAAAAGTATTTTGTCTTTGCAAATGTATTTTTTTTTTAAATATTGAAAATTTTCTAGATAACTGAATTGTTTGTCATGTGCATTGTGGCTTTCTTAGGTTAAGTAGGGCAACGTTAGGTTATGTTTGGTAAGGTAAGGTAAGATTAGGTAAGGTTAGGTTATGTTAGGGTAAGACACATTTCACTAATTTCGCAGCGAATTAATCACTACTGAATGTATCGGATAGAAAGTTTATAAACATAATTCTTTTTCTAAGAAAAAATGCGATACCATTGTTAATTTTTACCCCCGTTTTTTATTAGTTATGATGAACTTAGATTGGGTTTGGGTTAAGTATTATTTAATTATGAGTCATGGGTACATTAATAAGGCCTATCTGCCATATGGCAACAGGGTCTACCATTAGACAATACATTAAGCTTCCAATATCTTCCCAAGCAGTAGTACCTCCCTGTTTGCTAGCTGCCTACTACCTCTAGTTATAATGGTCAATAGGTAAATCAGGTAAATTTAAACAGGTGTTCAGATTCATTCATATTTTTTTTTATGTTGGTTATGAGTGTTCGGTCAGAAATGACAACTTCCAGTTTCTAGCATTTCTGGGTGGGTGAGGTAGAAACTTGGTTAAATTCAAAAGTAATATAGCTCAGTACGGTATTTACTCATTACACTTTCCAAATTAGAAGATCTACCACCAATCACATTTCAGGACGCAATCATTCTGCCAAGTTGTAAAATAGATATACAGTACACTGTACTAGATCTCACCATTTCCTCTCATATGTCATGGAAATCACACATCCAAAACATTGCTAAAGCTGCCTCCTGAAAGCTGGGAATGCTGTACAGAAGCCGTAGCTACTTCACTCCTGAGTAGTTGCTTCACATTTATAAGGGACTCATTCATCGTAACCTGGAGTACTGCTCTCATATCTGGGGTGGCTCTTCTGTCCAACTGTTAGATAGGGTGGAATCAAAGGCTTATTGACTCTCCTCCTTTAGTTGATAATCTTTCTTCCCTCTCTCTCTTTGCTGCAATGTTGCTTCACTCTCTCTTTTACAGGTACTTTTAACGGGAAATATTCGGTGGATTTGGCATCCTGTGTTCCTCTGGCAAGGCCGTGGATTCGTAACACTCGTCTTGCCTGCAGTGCTCACAGTTTCTCTCTGGCTGTCGGTCACACTGGAATAACCCATTACTGTATACAGGTCCACCACCGATTTTCCGGCACCCTTAGTTCCAAAGCCTTGCCGTATTATCCGTTTTGCCGGACCAACCGAGGTCAGGTAATAATAATTCAACAATACACCTCTGACCCACTAATTATACACCTCCTGTGTCTCTAAAGCACCATG
>NW_024736650.1:7148961-7272693 GCF_018991925.1 Homarus americanus
AATTGTAATTTACATATTATTCATATTATGCTAGAAACAACAAACATGAGAAACGCTTTGAGTACCCTAGTAGATGTCCGCTTCATCCACCCAGGATGTCCGCTTTTGTGTACTCGCTTCAGGGACTCAAGTATTTTATTACAGGATGATAAGGGAATTTGAATTTATTTGTTTATTACTTATATATATAATATACTGTAATATATTAAATATACTGCAAGTATTTTCTTTAATTTATATACGGTTTCGCTATTGTAAAGGGAGCTACATTTATGGTGATCGCTATGACCAAACTCCTAATCCATGACGTGACTTCTGTTCATTATTGGTATTCCCAATTTACCACTGTAGGGTAGTTTCAAGTAAATTAATGCAGTCATTTATCAATGATTTTGCAGAAAAATAAATTTTAAATTAATGATGAGTAGGAGATAAATATTACCAGTAACATACAGATATGCATTACTGACCACCTCCTAACACACAAGGACTGCTAAAAATAGCCACAGCGGTCACAGTCAAGGTCACTTTCCTTTCTTGTCACTGGCAAATGGGGGGTATGATAGCAGCTGTGTTTATTACGGTATGTCTGGGATTGGTTTATAATACATTTTTATTATTTTAATATACCGAAATCTCTATTTTAATCCAGCTTCCCAAACGAAGTTTCAGTATATAAAATAATGCGTACTGTAGGACCTTGTGGAGTGGTTTACTATACAATATTGATATTAAATTATTTCTGCAATTTTTTCAAACAAAACACATTATAAATCAAATTGAATATGTGATGTCTAACGTGAAACTGTAAACACTGTGTATGGGATGTAAAGAGAGCGGTGTAAAACGCTATGTAATTTGGATTTTCTTTATGTAAAATTTCATAATTTACTTATAATATATAGGTATACTGCATAAATATTAAGGCGCATTATTTCGCAATTGTTCACAAACAAAAACACATAACTCAATTGAACATGTGATGTCGAACGTGAACTGAAGTCACAACAACCGCTCGATTCGAATTCATAAATCGCGTTCGATCAAATTCGCGTTATCAAAACACGCGTTATAGCAGAACTCACTGTATTTAATGGGAGAATGAAGAGTCACATGGTCTGTCTGGCTGGCTGTTTATTCTCTGTTCTTAGAACGTGCCTAACACATTTCGTAAGAAGTAACATAATATATAATATATACATTCAATAAAGGCAGCATATAAACATACATATATATATAACACCCTCCCTACCAGAGAAGCTTTGGGAGAAAATAGTATATTTACATTTTTAGTAATATAAATAATAACTCAGACTAAAGTTAGGATAATATAATTGAGATTTCGGGATTCCTTGCAGGTCAGGGAATATTTTGAATGTAAACTTCAAATATTCTGCACAAAGGATAAAATATTTGCTTTGTGTAAACCAAATTATTACATAATATTAAAATTTGTATGTCTAATGCATAATCCATGATGTTTATATTCAAAATGATTATCATATTGTAAGAATTCCAGCTTTGTAAATTATATTCTGGCCGGGTAATTTGTATGAATTTTATGAGCTAAATAAAAAAATAAAAAATTATACTTCACCACAGAGTATGAGTAGATGCACCATGAAAGTGAAAGTCTGGTTCTGGCAAGGTATCGTAAATGAGAAATCAGGAAAGTGAAACCATGTAAAGCGGGTAATACTGTACACTTTTACTCTTAAATCACTACTGTAATGTGATGGATGATTAATAATATTTATCTCTCTTGTGCAAAAATACATGATGTTTATATTGAAATTGTTACTGTTTACAAGAAGTTCCAGCAAAACAGATGGGGAGAAGAGGGTGGGAGCGGCGAGGCGTGGGGGGAGGTAAAATGCGTTGACAGTTGGCACAGGCCCAGGTCTAACGTGTATATTTATCAGATCTTTGGTGACTAAGCTTCTCTTATAAAATGCCAGTGAAATGACCTGGGTGAATATAATTAACATAGCTGGGATTCTTGTAACATACTGATTAATTTGAATATAAACATGCTATATTTTGCACTAGACAAAACAATTTTAGTACTGTATTCAAATTAGTACATGTGCACTCAGCTTGCACTAAGAAATCTATGTAAATCTACCCAAAAATACAGTTGAAAAACTTTTTATAAAATGTACTACAGTACTGTACACTAATGTACAACAATTTTTATTTCTTGAGCAAAATATATGACGTTTATATTCAAATTATTGGCTGTCTTGCAAAGGATTCGGCAATGCAAATTATTATCTCTAACTTTAGTCTGAGATATTATATAAGATAAATACTAGCAGAAAGCCTAAGAGCCTGGTTGTGGGGGGAGGGACTGGCCGGAACCAGCCACGCCACCAGCGAGGGTTTAGAGTTGGGGGTTGAGGTGATAAGTTTGAGGCAAAGGTCTCTTGTGTGTTTATTTAACAGTCCTACTAAGCTTCTCTCATTTTAAAATGCCAGTGATATGACCTACGAGAATATAATTAACATAGCTGGGATTCTTGTAAGATACTGATTTATTTGAATATAAACATGTTGTAATTCGCACTAGACATAACAATTTTAGTACCGTAATCAAATTAGTACATGTGCACTCCAGCTTTGCACTAAGGTCATTTATTAATTTATTTTACGTTTATGTTAGTATGGTGTGTGAATGTAAATTGGTGAAAATAAATGAAGAAATTTATGTAAATCGACCCAAAAATACAGTTGAAAAACTTGTTATAAAATGTACTACAGTATTGTACACTAATGTACTACATTTTTTATATCTTGAGCAAAATATATAACGTTTATATTCAAATTAATCTCTGTCTTGTAAGGATTTCAGCAATGCAATATATATTATCGTAACTTTCGTCTGAGATATTATATAAAATAAATATAAAGAAATCACCAATCTTTTGTCTGGGGTGGGAAAACAGGGGAGGTGGGGAGGTGAGATGACAGAATGTCTGGTATTTGTTTGTTTATTTATTTAAGATAAGATTTGACAGTTGGCGCTGAAGGCCTGCCTGCGTGTTTATTTATCATTACTTAAGAGTGACTAAGCTCTTCTCATAATTTTCCACCCAAACGACCTGAGTGAATATAACTTACATTGGAGGGATTCTTGTAAGATAGTAATTTATTTGAAAGTTTTTTTTTTCAATTTAAATTTTAATTGTTTATTCCTTGATGGAGGAAGCGGGATCCTAGTGCTGTCACTTGGTACCCCTGTACCATAACACCAGAAGCAACTGGCCAGTGTCACAAGTATATACAGTCATCCCTTGGTTATCGCGCCTATTTGGGACCCCGCCGATAACGAAAGTACAGAACCTATGGGATTTATTCTAATTGGCTCAATCACCCATTTTATGACCATTTAGACCCACTAAATATATATATAATGTTATGGTAAATATCATAAACACACATAGGCATGGCCAGGTTTATTACAAAGTGATGAAAAGGGTACGCTTAATACTGTAGTCCACAAAAAATGTAGCTATGCTTTTTTTTTTATTTGGTATCCCGTCATACGAGTCCGTTTCCTCTCACACCAGGATGCCTGAGTCCTCCGTTTTCTCTCTTAATCTTAGAGTGCACCAGAAACTTTACTATTTTTAGTAATACCACAGAATTTGAAATTGCAACCCCCAAATGCAACTTGCAATTGTTGAGGCAACTAGATATGTCTGATTACAGCAAATGTGTTATTGTCAATTTGTAGGTGAAAGATTTTATCCTTAATAGATGTATGCTAACATTTCACCTGTAGGCAAATGCTTAGAAAAGCCTATGTAAGGAAGCATATTACTTTAACACAATATCTGACCAGTATGGGGAGGATCATCGTGTCTCCGTCAGGGGGTCGTGGAGTGGTGGTCCAGCAGGCGTCACGTGTTTTTATTTTTATTTTTGGGGGGGGGGGTTGGGGGGCCACGAATGTATATGCGATCGGACGTTGTTCGGTCGGACGTTAACCGGCGCATGACTGTATATGTATACAGTATATATAAATAGATATATTCACATATTCTCTTTTTAGTGAAGACGAGCCCGAGAGGGCGCAGCGATATTCACCGAGTGACTTAAAGGCAAGGAATAGTCACAACGATCTAAACGACTCACAAAGAAAATTTGTTTTGGTCGCCATGCTGACCCAAAGTCGTATAAGAAATTGTCCCAAATACAATAATTGAGAGACATAACAAAATAAAAGTCACTCTACTTCATCACTGTGCTATTAAGTACAAATACCGTATATAATATCCTTGCGGAGGTGAGTATTTCAGCAATTAGAACACAAATTCGCGGAGCTTCCCTTTGTGTGTATTATAGCTGAATCGTCAGGCAAGAGATGAGCTTTGCAGTGCGCATGGAGGCTGGATGAGGGAAGGACTTTGAAAATAGCAGTTAAATGCCAGGTAGCGACGTGTCCTCCTAATATTACAGTCGACCCTCGTTAAAGCGGACTAATAGGGGGGGGGGAAGGGTGTCCGTTTTAGTCGATTGTCCGAATTAACCGATTTAGGGGTTTATATTGCATTATACAGCTATGTGTATGTTCATTTGAGTGCCCCGTCATAGGAGTCCGTTTTCTCTCACTTCAGCACTTCTGAGTCGTCTGTTTTCTCTTAATCTTAGAGTGCACCAGAGACTGTTATATCTTAGTAGTGACACAGAATTTGATATTGCAACTGGGGTTGCAATTGTTGAGGCAACTTCGGTATGTCTGATTACAGTTGGAATATTCAAGATCCATTGTGAGTGATGTTTAAAGCTTCAACTGTCTTTATGGTTGGTAAAACTTGTCAAGTCTGTCAGTCTGAATGGCATGTGTGAGGCCTTGTGTTTCTACAACCGCTAAATATATAAATATATAATGTTATGGTCATTATCAGAAACACATAGGCATAACGAGGTTTATTACAAAGTGATGAAAAGGATACTGTACAGTGGCTAGTCCACAAAACATGGAGCCATGTATCTTTATTTGAGTGCCCCATCATAGGAGTCCGTTTTCTCTCACTTCAGGACGCCTGAGTCATCCATTTTCTCTTAATCTTAGAGTGCACCAGGGACTTTGTTATTTCTTAGTAGTGACACAGAACTTGAAATTGCAACCCCAATTGCATCTGGGACAATCCCAGAACCAGAAATTTGATATGGACAGTTCAGATTTCGTCCGATTTATCCGAAATCCAGATTAAAGGGGTCTGAATTAACAAGGGTCGACTGTACTTATTAAGTAATTATTAGATGTTTTAATTGCCTGTTTGTTGGCCTGTCGAATTGGCTAGGAATTAACATACCTAGGTAGCTTTGCTGAGCGTCGCATTCGAGCTATATTACAAAAACTGGTTTTTAGAAAAAAGCTGCTTTTTTTTATATTTATTTATTTATTTATTTTTTATCTATGTCGGACTTACGGCCTGGATTTAGGTCCCTAACCCCGTCGTAAGTTGGGGAGCACCTGTACTGGACTTGCCAGAGCTTTACTAAATAACTAAATAAATCAAGTAACACTTGGGTATTTACTTTTTAAAAAGTACTCTTATATTTTTAGTACATTTACTTATACTTAAGTATGGTTTTCTAATACCTTTACTCCAATACAATTGAAAAAATAAAAATCGTTACTCATTACTCATATATTTTTTAATTAATTAATTAATTATTAACTACGTATAGTAAAAGAGTTGTGTGGGTAGAGGGTATGGTGTGGTTGGAGCCATGAATGGTATGGTGTGGGTGTGTGGAAACACCACGCGGTCACATACCTAGAAGTCCCTTGAGGTAAGGTAATGTCAGGTCAGGTCCGGTGGCAGTGGTAACAACAGCACAATTTCCCTTTGATCTTCTTGTGTCCATTAGCACCTTGACAACCCACCTTACCTTGCCTCCCACATTGAATCCCCTCTCTTCTCCCCCACCTTTCTTCAGGGGCTTCCTCTTTCTGTTAGACATCAATTGCTCTTGCATATACCTGTACCTAAAATGAATTTGGAAGAGGCTGTGATTCTAAAATGCTTTATATAATTCTATCTTAGATATAAAGCCTGTATCTATACATACAGTATGTGTGAGATTAAGTGTATTTAAAATTCTGCTTGAATAACTAAGTACCACTACCCCCTACCCAAGCACCCGCCAGATATTACGTGGTATGAAAAATTCAGCCACTCATCAATTGGAATCGAAAAGTGATGTCACCACAGCCACACCCCCAATTAGAGAGATAGTTCACGGTGAGTATTGGTCAGACTTAGTCACTATGGAGGCAACAATCATCTTCAAACTCCTCAACTGAAGGAGCTTGATAGCTACTTGGCATGCCCAGGGGATGGAATGGAGCTACTTAGGGCTCTCCCAACATTATGTGACTTATCTCTCAAGCTTAACCCCCCACTACCTGCATCTGCTGGTTGCGAGCATCTCTTTAGTCATGCTGGTTTTATTTTTTTATTATTTAATTAATTTATTGCACCCCATGGGGTGACAAGCCTAGTCACAAGACCAGGTGGTCAGACATTAATACATTGGTATGTGTGTCTCACAGGATACGCTGTGACTTATGATATGTAGACAATATTAATATGATTTAAGGACAGTGATATGGAGACAATATATATGATTTAAGGACAGTGATATGGAGATAATATTGATACGATTTAAGGACAGTGATATGGGTACACTACAATCATGCGCCGGTTAACGTCCTAGATACGTTCTTGGAAACGTGACGTTAACTGAAATGGACGTTGTCCGATCATCACAAACTTTTTATTTATACTTGTACTTACGTGTATGTGGAATACTATATACGTACATATACACTTTTACTATTAAATCACTACTGTAATGTGATACAGGTGATTAATTTTTATCTCTTGTGCAAAATACATGACGTTTATATTAAAATTATTCACTGTTTTACAAGGATTCCAGCAACGCTGGGCAGTTGGGGGAGAGGGAGGGAGGGAGGGAGCGAGCGAGGGAGCTTGCAGGGAGGGGAGGTAGTACGTTTGACAGTTGGCACCGGCCCAAGGTCTAACGCGTGTACCTGTATATTTATTATTTATCAGTTCTTAAGTGACTAAGCTTCTGTCTTATAAAAAGCCAGTGACATGACCTGGGTGAATATAATTAACATTGTTGGGATTCTTGTAAGATACTGATTAATTTGAATATAAACATGCTATAATTTGCACTAGACATAACAATTTTAGTACCGTAATCAAATTAGTACATGTGCACTCCAGCTTTGCACTAAGGTCATTTATTTCTTTTACATTTCTTTTAGTATGGTGTGTGCATGTAAATGGATGAAAATAAATGAAGAAATTGATGTAAATCTACCCAAAAATGCAGTTGAAAAAATTTATATTATAAATGTACTACAGTACTGTACACTATTATGCAACAATTTTTATCTCTTCAGCAAAATATATGACGTTTATATTCAAATTATTGGCTGTCTTGCAAGGATTCCATTAATGCAAATTATATTCTCCTAACTTTAGTGAGCAGATTAGGGAGAGAGGGAGGGAGGGAAAGCGAGGAGTGGGGGGGTGTGGGGGATTGGGATGATAAGTTTCAGCCGAAGGTCTCTGTGTGTTTATTTAACAGTCCTACTAAGCTTCTCTCATTTTAAAATGCCAGTGATATGACCTAGGAGAATATAATTAACATAGCTGGGATTTTTTTTGTAAGATTCTGATTTATTTGAATATAAACATGTTGTAATCGTACTAGACATAACAATTTTAGTACCGTAATCAAATTAGTACATGTGCACTCCAGCTTTGCACTTTGGTCATTTATTTCTTTTACGTTTCTTTTAGTATGGTGTGTGCATGTAAATGGAGAAAATAAATGAAGAAATTTATGTAAATCTACCCAAAAATACAGTTGAAAAACTTTTTATTAAATGTACTACAGTATTGTACACTAATGTACTACATTTTTTATATCTTGAGCAAAATATATGACGCTTATATTCAAATTAATCTCTGTCTTGCAAGGATTTCAGCAATGTAAATTATATTATCCTAACTTTAGTCTGAGATATTATATAAAATAAATATAAAGAAATCACCAATCTTTTGTCGGGTGGAAAAACAGGGGGGGGGGGGTGAGATGACAGAATGTCTGGCGTTTGTTTGTTTATTTATTTATTTGAGATAAGATTTGACAGTTGGCGCTGAAGGCCTGCCTGCGTGTTTATTTATCATTAATTAAGAGTGACTAAGCTCTTCTCATAATTTGCCACCCAAACGACCTGGGTGAATATAACTTACATTGGAGGGATTCTTGTAAGATAGTAATTTATTTGAATACCTGTATAAACAAGCTATATTTGCAATAGACATAACAATTTTAGTACCGTAATCTATAAGAATACGCGATGCATACGTGACTGTGCCCGCTCTAGGGCCATTTAGGTTCGCTAGGTCCCATTATTTGAATGTTTTTTTTTTTCAATTTAAATTTTAATTGTTTATTCCTTGATAGAGGAAGCGGGATCCTAGTGCTGTCACTTGGTACCCCTGTACCATAACACCAGAAGCAACTGGCCAGTGTCACAAGTACATACAGTACAGTACAGTCATCCTTTGGTTATAGCGCCTTATTGGGACCCAGCCGATAACGAAAGTACAGAACCTATGGGATTTATTCCAATTGGTTCCAGGCACCTAAGACCCAACCCCAAGTTTCCCATTTTACGACCATTTATACCCACTAAATATATATATAATGTTATGGTAAATATCATAAACACACACAGGCATGGCTAGGTTTATTACAAAGTGATGAAAAGGGTACGCTTAATACTGTAGTCTACAAAACATGTAGCTATGCTTTTTTATTTGGTCCCCCATCATACGAGTCCGTTTTCTCTCACATCAGGATGCCTGAGTCCTCCGTTTTCTCTCTTAATCTTAGAGTGCACCAGAGACTTCACTATACAGTACTTAGTAATGCCACAGAATTTGAAATTGCAACCCCAATTGCAACTGGGGTTGCAATTGCTGAGGCAACTAGATATGTCTGATTACAGCAAATGTGTTATTGTCAATTTGTAGGTGAAAGATTTTATCCTCAATAGATGTAGGTTAACATTACACTTGGAGGCAAATGTTTAAAAATAGCCTAAGATAGGAAGCATTTTCCTTTAACACATAATATCTGACCAGTATGGGGAGGATCATCATGTCTCCGTCAGGGGGTCGTGGAGTGGTGGTCCAGCAGGCGTCACGGAATTTTTGAAGTGCCCGCAGATAACGGTTGTACCCTTAGCGATCAATTGAACCACAGAATTACGTGTCAAGTGAAAACAGCAATTGATTGATATGGAGATAAAGGTTAAGTTAGGAAAAATAAAGGTTAGGTTAGGAAAACTAAAAGTTATGTTGAACACTTACGTTAGTAGAAGAGATGGGTCGGCATACGGGGATGGAGGCTGGTTCCGAGGCAGAGGGCAGATTACTGGCCCTCAGGTGAAGCACCATTACTAGGTGCATCACCATCACTGTCACTTACAGTTGTCAGGGCTTCCTTGACAAATCCCTCAAAGTCACTTTCACTGTCACTGGCTCTGGCGGGTTGCGGGTGAAGAACTCGGTAATGCTTTTTTGACGGCTAGTGTTAATGTTGTCTTGATACACCATGATGTACGGCTCCATAGCTTGCACCAGCCGGGTTTGGAAGACTTCATAGCGGTCATCGTCATTGTCGCGGGAAAGGGAGGACTTCATTTTTTCTGCACACTCCATGGCACCCTTAATATTACTATGACTTAACTTGTGTTCTTCGGAGAATGACGCACCTTCTTCCTCTTCACTGACGTGCTCATCTTCCAATCTCATTGGCAGTCACTTCAGGATCTCTGATCACCTCCAGGATGTCTTCGTTGGTGGTCTCGGAGAAGCCTTCAGCTGTAATATTGTGCGCAGCTTCTCTGGCAAGGTCCACTGCTACTGCAACAGTCTGAACCTCACCAGTCACAGGTTGACTCCTCCTCTCACCTGGTATGCCATGCAACACATGTCTCCATGCGTGACGAATCGTAGCAATAGACAGCTGATCCCATGCCTTCACCAAGAAGTCTACAGCTTATTTGACGTTAAACTTCTTCCAAAACTGTTTGACGAGTACTTCTTGAGTCGCCACCTCTTGTTCCTTGTCCTCGTCGCTTTTGCTCTCGCTATCGGTGTCACCCAGGTTACGCAACTCATCCTTGGTGTTGGTAGAGTCGTTCAGGAGCTTGAACTTCTTTGCAGAGTATGCAGCTTTCACATTGCAGATCAACTCCTGGTCCATAGGCTGGATTAATGACGTAGTGTTGGGAGGAAGGAAAACCACTTTTACGTTTGGGTGACGATCCATAAGTATGGGCGAGTGTCCAGGTGTGTTGTCAAGGAGCAACAAAATGTTGAATGGAACATTCTGTTGCTCGCAGAATTTCTTCATGTCGGGAACAAAACAGTCGTCAAACCAGAAGAGGGCATCCACGCCTTACGTGCGGTTAGCCAGTGGACATTAAGCTTGTTCATGTCCATGCTCTTGTAGGCGTGCGGCTTGCGGGCTGTGTGAATCACCGATATCTTTGGTTTACAGATACCGGAGGCATTGGTGGTAAAGAGGACGGTGATGCGTTCCTTCTGCATCTTCCGACCCCTTACCTTGCTGGCAGACTGGACAACGAAGGTCTTGGAAGGTAGCTTTTTCCAGAAAAGACCAGATTTGTCCATGTTAAACACCTGGTCGTCAGTGTACTGTCCTTCCTCCATAACCTCACGTAAGAACAGAGGAAAATCTCTAGCCGCCACACGGTCAACACTCGCTTCCTCACCACCAATGTTGATGTTGGTGATCTTGTTCCTCTTCTTAAACCTATGCAGCCAACCAGAGGAAGCACTGAAGGGTTTGGGCTCTGCAATTCCCAGCTTACGTGACACTGCTGCGTACAGTTCACGTGCGTACTCCTGCACTGAGCGCGTGTCCACCGCCATGTTGCGTCGCGCCTGACGAATCAAATAACTCACCAACAAATTTTCCACCTTTACCAGCACCCTGTTCTGGCAATACTTGATCATTGAAGCACCTGCAGACTTTGTGATTTTCATGTGTTCTTTAATCTTGGCTGAATCCTTCTTAATAGTGCGAATCGTAAATTCGTTGACGCCATGCCGGCGCGCGAGATCAGCTTGACGTGTTCCTTTCTCCAAATCTTGAATGATCTGGTATTTCACTTCGTAGCTTAGGCCATGGCGTGTCTTCTTGGGCTTAGGGCGGCTGGGTCCAGGTAAGGAAAGGTTTCTCTCTGGTGGTGGTCCGGTGGAAGCCACTTCACAGAACAATGGATGCACGTATACACGGGGTGGCCTGGAGGGATGAAACTACCGCGGCAGCGTCCTCTTTCCTCCCTCCCTCCCTCCCCGGGTGGACACGTCATATTACTTTAAACCAATTACAGCTAGCAGCAGAGCGGGGTAGGGATGCATGGCCAATCACAGTCCGATATGTCATATGACGTCAGTGATAACGCAACAAAGACACACACTGCGCAACCTTACAGCGCGGCTTGCCCAGGCGGAGGGAGGTGGGAGGGGAGGGAGGGAGGAGGAGGAGGAGAGAGTGGCGAGGCAGGCGGGAGCGGGTGTTGGCGGGTGGGGCGAATCTAAAAATAGCGTCGAGCCGGACACTCTGCGCGTATATGGGTAGATGAACCGCATTAAGTGAAAGTTCGGTTCTGGCGAGGCACCGCGTATATGCGAAATCGCGCTAAGTGAAACCGCGTTAAGCGGGGTAATACTGTATTTGCGATCGGACGTTGTTCAGTCGGACCTTAACCGGCGCATGACTGTATTGATATGATTTAAGGATTATTGGAGTTAGCACCCACCAAAGTGTGGGTAGTATGCAAGAATTAAATCTAAATTATTACGAATAAGTAGGTGGTTATACAGGGTGATTCAGCTTAGAGTACATTGAATTGGAGGATGAAATCCTTGGATAATTCTAAACCACAATGTCTCTATTGTAAAATGTTAGATTCTGCATATTCCCAAGTGTTCGTGACAGGTGTGAGCAAATTAAACATAGTCCAGGCATTCTGGAACACGTCAGACAATCAGTGGTACTACGTGTACAGGCCTGCATTGAGGCAGAAGGGGGCAACTCTGAACATTTCCTTTAGGTTGTAACAAAGAGGGGTTATACTGTAGAGATCTGTGAATAAATGATTACAAAAACCTATGGGGGTTTCACTTCAAATTCACTCTCATTAATACATCTTAAATGTATTGTAACATGGAAACTATGCAGAATCTGACGTTTTACCATAGACAGTTAGACACATTGTGGTTTAAAATTATCCAAGGATTTCATCCTCCAATTTAATGTATAGTACTCTTTGCTGAATTAGCCCTGTATATAGTGGTTAGTGACTCGTCCTGTGGTAGGAGGTCCCTGACAGTGGGACAGTCAAGGGAATAGTGTTAAAGGGTGTTAATGTTGGGACAGTTACAGAGTTTACAGGAAAAGAAGTGTAGGTCATCCCCCGCTTCAGATACTTGCCAGATAGGTCTGCATCCTAACCTAATGCGAGCAGAGACAACATTATGTCTGCAGACCATAAGCCCATATCGACGATACTTGTGTGGATAAGGAAGAAAGTGATCATAGTGTAGGATGGGTATATTTTCTGCCTGTTTACCATCCCTGTGATGGATTGTAACGAGAAGAGTGGCTGAACATATCTTCTTTTGGTAGGCCACGCTGGGCTTAAATTTAGGCCTTAGAGATCCTGATTTGACAGCCACAATTCCGAGAATAAGTTATTGATTTATCTCAAAAGAAAGATTTGCAAATAAACATGTGTAATGCTATGTGTCGTATTTTTATCTTTAGTTAACTACTTTTTTATAATTTACTGTGGATTTAGTTTAATATTTCAGAAAAATAATAATTTTTTTGTAACTTTTTACTTTCAGTACTTGAGTACTTTATGAATAAGATACTTTTTTACTTATACTTGAGTAACATTTTGCCATTGTAACACTACTGTACTTTTACTTAAGTAACAAATTCCAATACTTTTCAACTCTGAGAACGACTATAGGTAACCAACTTAACCTTCTTAAAATGTAAATAATCTCACCTAAATTACATCTACATTATTAAATAAACATTTCAAGAAAGCCCACAATGCTAATTATGCGATACTCCACTGTCTCCACCGAATAGTAGAGGTCTGGGAAGCTCTGGGAGATGATGGAATGCCTGGGGATTTCAGGGACTGCTACGCTGCTGGGAGACTGCTTTCGCTCACATCCACATTGGCCTCGCACTGCTGGCTCATGGTTTTGTAATGGAGAGGATGCCTCCTCCACATTGTGATGACTGCCCGGTCACATTGACTGTTCGACACATACTGATGGAGTCCCTCAATCTTAGAAATCTTCATTGTAAGCACTTCTCTGCGCAGGGGGTGTCACCATCTCTCTTTAGTGCTGAGGAGGTCTTACCATCTCTCTTTGGTGCTGGGGGGCGGGTCTTACTGTCTCTCTTTGGTGCTGGGGGAAGCGGTCTTACTGTCTCTCTTTGGTGCTGGAGGGAGAGCGGGTAGCATGGGAGGGGACGTCCACTCCTTCATGGAGGAAGTCGGCCTTCTATACAAGCTTTGAGTTTTATCTATTAATTTTTATATGGTTTTTATGATAGTTTTATGCTAATTAATTTTTTTTTTTGCCAGCATTATTAGTTATTAGCCTTTTAGGCTTTTATTTTAAATCGGTGGCATATGACCTAAGTTGTCGTGTCGCCAGGAATAATCACCACAATCAATCAATCAATCAATCAATCTTTGAGATCTTCTTCGTAAGCACTTCTCAGAGTTCGGGGGAAGGGGGGTCATAACATCTCTCTTTGGTGCTGGTGGTGGAGTGGGTAGCATGGGAGGGGACGTCCTCTTCATCGTGGAGGAAGCCAGCCTTCTACATAAGCTTTGAGTTTTATCTGTTGATTTTTAAATGAGTTTTATGAAAGTTTTATACTAGTTATTATTTATGTTTCTGCCTTGCATTATTTGTTAGAGCATTGTAATTTTTTTAGTTCAATTCGGTGGCATATGACCTAAGCTGTTGCACCGCCTGGGATTTTATTACCACAATCAAATTAAACCCATAATCTGGTATCAATGGTAGTAACACTTAGTCATCTGAGGTCATAACTCCTGTCACCCTATGTCTACAGACTCTCAGCTTGGTGGTTCCTTTTAAGTGTTGAGAACTTGCCACGACCTGAGCAGAGGCTACTTGGTGGCTTAATGTAGAGATTAAATACCTGCACCTGATGTAGGTCATTAATCCTGCTATACTAATGTGCCGACCTGTGGTGTAATAGTCAGCATCCTCGCCTTGCCTGCGAGTGGACCCGGGTTCGATCCTCGGACAGGGTGAAACTTTGGGCAAGTTTCTTTGTGCCATTTGCCTCTGTCTACCCAGGAGTAATTGGGCACCTGGATATTAATCGAATTGGGGGTCGTATTCTGAGGTAGTGGTTAGCCAGTGCAGTTGGCGAGTTGTCCAGTCTTCTCGGACTATTCCTTGACACTGGGTCATGCAGCTCGTTAACTTAGGGCAATGGTTCTCAACCTTGTTTGCCCCATGCACCCCTTTCACCATATGTCAGAATGTCATTCCCCCCTCCTTTCCAAGATTGTCTGCCTCAAAAAGTGCATTCCAAATAATATGCATATAATACTGAAAATCCTTTATTTTTTCCATATTAGTATCAGTTCCCTGAAAACCTGAGGGGGGAAATTCCCCCCTGGTTGAGAACCCCTGACTTAGGGTGTGGTTGTTGTGTTGGCGACAGCTTCTACACCTTAAACAAATTCACACCTAGGTGGCCCTTGGGCTGGCCATCCTCGATTTCGAGGGGCTCCCATTATATATACAGTATTACCCCGCTTAACGCTGTTTCACTTAATGCGATTTCGCATATACGCGGTGCCTTGCCAGAACCGAACTTTCACTTAACGCGGTTCATCTACCCATATACGTGGGAAGCGGCGCGGGCACGATGCACACAAGGTCGCCCAGTCATCAAAACATTACCGAGTTCTTCACCCACCACCCACCACAGCCGGCCCAAGTCAGTGATAGTGATAATTATAGTGAGGATATGGACTTATATGGACTTTGAGGGGTTTGACAAAGAAGCCCTGCAAGCCTCTGTGGTGGATAGTGATACAATTGATGCAAGTGATACAGGTGAGGGCCAATAATCTGCCCTCTGCCTCGGAACCAACCCCCCATCCCCGTGTGCCCAGCCATCTTTTCTACTAATGTAAGTGTTAAAAAACCTAATATTATTGATATTTCTCTTAATTATTAATTGTGTGTGCATACCATCATAAAATTAAGATAATATTTTTACTACAACATAGTTGTGTCGTCAAAAAGTGGAGTTTGGGGGTCGGCCCGGTCTCTATTTCAATTAATCCCATATGTTCTATTTATTCATAGCAGTTTCATAACGCGGTACCTGTGAGTTCAATTGACCGCGTTAAAAGCGAGGTACTACTATACGGTGCTTGTGATCAGCGTTAAGTGAACAAACTGCTTAACTTTATGATGGTATGAACAAACACGTAATATAGAAGAGGTTAGGTTAGGAAAAATAAAGGTTAGGTTAGGAAAACTAAAAGTTAGGTGTAACACTTACGTTAGTAGAAGACACACACTGCGCAACCTTACAGCGCGGCTTGCCCAGGCGGAGGGAGGCGGAGGCGGGAGTGGAGGGAGGGAGGAGGAGGAGGAGGAAGAGGCGAGGCAGGCGGCAGGCGGGAGCGGGTGGCGGGTGGGGCGAATCTAAAAATAGCGTCTCGAGCCTGACACTCTGCGCGTATATGGGTAGATGAACCACGTTAAGTGAAAGTTCGGTTCTGGCGAGGCACCGCGTATATGAGAAATCGCGTTAAGTGAAACCGCGTAAAGCCGGGTACAACTGTATATATAATAATGTGTCATATCACTAGCCAGGAATGTTTATGAATTGGTAGGGAGAGAGTTGGTCTTGGCTCGAGTGAACACTTGACCTGACAAGATTTTGTCTAACGTGACACCAGGTGAGTCTTAGAAGAAAAGTGAGGTTCGACTGAATCATCCCCTGGATCCTTCACTTGTGTTTGATGAAGACCTTTGAATCATCATCAAAATAATTAGTCCTGTGCCTTAAATTTCAACTGACTGGCTCTGAAACTGAAAATGGGTGGAGCAAGTTTGATTGAATATCTTAAATCAGACTATTTTGTCAAAATTTTTCTTGAAAGTCACACGTAACATTTGAAAGATTGCCGACACAAAATCTGAAGGCTCAGTTTAGAGAGTTAAATTGACATCCAGAGTGGATCACTTGACAGAGCTTGGATTATGATCTCCCTCACAACATTGACCTGATCAGAATATTCATCATCTTTTCCATGAAACTTTATCTGAGTATCAAGATGGGTATACTGCATACATTTTGTCATTGGTTATTAAGACTGTCACTGGAATCAGTCTCTGATTCATCTGTGTTTTTGTATAGAACCAGAGTAAGCATGCTCATGAATGTACCATAAGTCAAATGTCGAATAAAAATTGCATAGAACAGGCCAAATATTGTTCACAGCTACAGTGCAGTTAAGGCTGGTATGACAAAGTGCTGGTGTAAGAAGTCCAAGAAAGAGTTTGTGGCTCATTGTAAGAGTAAATGAAGAAATTTATTATCTTATCCAAGAGTGGTTGATGGCACGGTAAAGGTAACTTTAGATTTCTCATTCATGCTCAGAGCCGCATCAAGACAATCTAGGGCCCGGGCACTTTTTTCAGGAAAAAGAAAGACATTGTAAATTTCAAATAAAGGTAGTTTATTTAATTTTTTTTTTTGTGAATTCAACTTATAAAATAATAAACTTTAAGGCCATTTTAAGTGTTTTCTCTTTAAGTTTTAGGTTGCATACATTCATTACCAGCAGTCGTACTTAGATTACTCAGAAACAAAAATTTACCTCTCAACAAAATAAAATCTGACAAAATTGTAGTAATCAGTATGTCTGATTTTAATTAATTTATTGGAAGAAACACCTGTATCTAGATGAAGTACTTTATAGATGTATTTAACTGAAAGTTAGCCTTTCGAGCTTTCATAGCAGCAAACTGGGAAACCGCATCTTCAAAGTCAATCACACGTGTTAGATCGCTTTCAATGGACATGATGGCAAGGCAGTTCAGTTTATCTTGTCCCATTGTAGCACGCCTTTTACTTTTCACCAGTTTCATTTTTGAGAAGCTGCGTTCACACACTGTGACAAGCAGTGACAGAAATATTCTCAGAGCTATGCTGACATTTGGAAAAGTTACTTCCAAATTCTGATGTTTTATGAAGTTAGCATCGACAGTGGTGAATCATTTACTCTTTTAATCTGTCATAAAATTAAAAAAAAATTCAAATTCATCAGCACAATCAGAATCAAAATCATCTCTGTATTTTGAGTGAGATGAATTACTGGCAAATGCTCTTTTGTTTTGATCTGAGAAACAGTTTAGAAATGCAAAATCATCTGCTTGTCCTCTAAAAGCTTCTTTACAAGTCTGCAGTTTATCTATGATTACAGTGAAAGTTTGCCCTCTGAACATCTGACCTGGGGATTCTGTGAATTCTTCATCTGCTGATTTGCTTTCATCAAAATATCTCTTTCGTTTTCTCTGACATTTTTCTTCATATTGATAATGTTGGTTTATGCATGGCATGGTGTTCTTTGCATCATCTTCAATCTCGTCAAATTTTTCACGCAGTTTCTCAGTGAACTCCTCTAAAGACTCGAGCAATGATGTGGCTGTCAGCAAATCCACACATTCATTTTGCAGAATTAGGCTCACTTTATTGAACCGAATAAGTATTCTATTCCATATTTTTGCCATGAAACCTGTTTCAAGTTTTTCTAGGCCAGCAATTAATCCATTTGCCTCTGATCTCATAGATTCAAGTTCATCATCATTAGCCACAAAGTCTTTCAGGTTTTCATATAGGCTTTTGTAGTTCAGGCACAATGCTTTTGTAGCCTCAGCATGGCAAGACCATCGCGAAGTTGACAAGCGTTTTAAAGTTAAAATCTTGTTGTTTTCATTTGGAGTGAAACCCTTTGTCAAGATAGCCCAACGATGTGTTGGTCCTGCTCAGAAAGCTTAACGTTTGTTCAGCAAACCAAAAAATTTTATGGCTTCCAAACAACAACTAACACTATGTACTCCTACCAGGTTCAGTGATTGGACAACACAAGGTAAATAATCAATGAGATTATTTACATCTTTGATTTTTCTTTGGAGACCTTCATATTTCCCAGATATATTGGCAGCATTATCATACGATTGTCCACGACAATTTTGAATATCTATGTCCAATTCATTCAATGTGTCCAGAACCATATCACACACATTTTCTCCTGTGTGACTACCGATGGGAAGGTAAAGCAAAAAATGATCCACTGGTTCACCAAACGAAGAAACATACCGAATAGTGAATGCAAGTTGGTCAGTTCTTGAAGTATCGGGTGTAGAATCTAAGCATAAAGAGTAGTATTTTGCACTCTGAATCTTTTTGGAAACAGTTGACAAAACCGTTTTTCCCATTACCAAAATGAGTTCATTACAAATGGTGGAGCTCAAGTAACTTGGATTTCCTTTGCTTTTATTTCCAAACTGTGAAATGTGATCAGCCAGAAATGGATCAAACTTGCTTATTAGTTCAAGATCCTCTAAATGCTAATCCACGCTCACTCAAAAACTTTATTACTTCTACCAAACGGAAAGATAATGAATGCCAATATTTCCTCTAATTTTCAGTTTGATGACAGAGTCCACTGCCAATACAATTACCAATTTTTTATCGCTGTACATAGGCTAGAGTTGTTTTTCTGTGGTCCACTGAACATTCGATTTACCCAAGTGCTCTAGTGGTGTGTGTACCCAGTCATTGAAACCATGCACAAATGGTGAACTTGTAGATGTACTAGAGAAGAGCAAACATGTGAAACAGCATAGTTTACCTTGTGATTTAGAGAAGAGTAACCATTCTCTCTTTACTGATTCGCCATTACTCATAAGTTCTGAAGAATGCAGACTTAGGGAGGAAATGGCATTTCTGATGCTCACCTGAACCATACACTCTTAATGTTCCTTTAAACACAGTGATGATGCTGACAAGCATCTGGCCCATCCTTTGACCAGTAAATTTGAAGTTCCTGTGATAATGGTCTTTTCCATTTCCCAGGATCAGTTTCAGTGTACTGAATATCTTGCCATTTAATTTCATCACCTTTCTTTAATTGGTCAGTTGTATGTGTAGCAGCTGAGGTACTACAGCCAGGTAAGTTTTCTTCGTTTTGTTGGTCAGTTGTAGGTGTAACATCAGCAGACAAGGTACTACAGCCAGGTAAGTCCTCTTCCTTCAGTTGGTCAGGTGTAGGTGCAACATCAGCAGACGAGGTACTACAGTGTGGCAAGTCTTTTTTTCTCACTGGCTTATATTTAATAAAACAAGTAACTTTTCTTATTTTAAGTTCAGCAGAATACTGTTGCTGTTTTTGTTTTCTGGCTTTGTGCTTCGCAGCTCCATTTAAACCTTTGCCACTCATTATTTTAATAACTGAAACTGAAAGCCTGAAATGCAGAATAAAATATGATAAATATCATAAATTCACAAATTTCATGCATAGGTAGACTGGTAGATATTTGCAGTTCCCCAAATTCACATTATACCATAACTCTAAAGCATAGAGCCATATTCATCCAATGCACAGTAAACTTCATAAAGACATAAAATTCAATGATAAATATGAATCAATGAGTGTCACGCCGAGCAGCTCTCACACAACACACCCAAGCAGGTACGTGGCGATCGAACGTGAACACAACGAGACTGAACGAGTGACAGATGACTCGGCGTATTTCTGCTCCGGGGTTGGGGGTGGGGAGGGGTGTGTGCACTAGCATTCATATTTAGATGAAAAGATAGTGCAAACTGAGAAATACCAGCATATATATTTATTAGTACTACTACTAATATAAATAATATAATGTGTCCTTATACAATACAGTACTGCAAACATTTACTGTTTATGCTGCAATGTAATGGGCTCCAAATTCTACATTATTATTACAGTGGTCCCTCGGTTAACGAACACAATTCGTTCCAGAAGGTTGTTCGTTAACCAAAAATTTCATTAACCGAAGCCATTGTTTCAATGGGTTTTTGGGTAATTGGTTCCAGCTCACCGAAAATTACCTAAAGTAAAAAAAAAAATGCAGGAAAGTACACTTACTTTGAGGTGTGTATGTAGAAGGCTCCTGGATGATGATGCTGATGTGAATTTGAAGTGGGAGGTGGAGAAGGGAGAAGAAGAGGAAATGGAGGTGGAAGAGAAGCATTTTACTGCTTCTTGGAAGGTGAGTCACCTTCCATGAAAATGTCAGGAACCTCTGGACTGACAGATTCTCCATCCTCTCTCCTTCTTGATGTGGAAGGCTGAGGGGTAGCATCTTTTTCCCGATGCCTTTTAGTGAAGAAACTGTCAATTTTTGGTTGTGGGGCATTTCTTCTCCTCATCATTAACTGATTTTTGAAGGAGGAGACCACTCTGTCCTCAACTTTACACAAAATAGGTTCTGTAGTTTCCACATCTGGGTGCTTTGAAGCCAGTTTCCTGAACTTATCCCAGTAGTGAACAACATCTTTCAAATGTGAAGTTGACATATGGTCATCACTTTCCCTTTCCTCCTCACCACTGTCAGCCTCTAACATCTCATCCAGTTGCTGCATGTCATCAGGAGTAAGTTCCTGCTCATGAGACATCACAAGCTCTTCTACATCATCTTCCTCCACTTCGAGGCCCAATGACTGACCAATGGACACAATTTCCTTGTCCAACTCTGCTTCTTCCTCAAATCCCTCAAAATCATGGACTGCTGATGGCCACAGTGTTTTCCATGCAGAATTGATGGATCTAATGGAGACTTCTCGCCATGATGACACAATCAATTTTACAGCCTCCAGGATGTTGAATTGTGTCTTCCAGAACTGTGCCAGTGTTAGTTGAGGATCAGTGGAAGTTGCCTGATAACACCTCCTGAACATTTTCTTCATGTACAACTTCTTGAAGTTGCTGATCACATTTTGGTCCATTGGCTGCATGATTGATGTAGTGTTGGGAGGCAAAAACAACACTTTGACAAAGTCGTCAAATTGAGCCTCCAATGTGCTGGCAAGTTCAGGGTCATGATCAGGGGCATTATCCATAAGGAGAAGAGCCTTTAAAGGGAGTTTATTGGTGGTTTGGTAGCTCTTCACAGAAGGGCAAAACACCTCAACAGCCCATTCATTAAAGAGCTGTCTTGTCACCCATGCCTTACGGTTGGACTTCCAATAAACTCCAAGCTTTCCTCTTTCCACTTTTTGTTGCTTGAACACCCTAGGGTTCTCAGAGTGGTAAACAAGTAAAGGCTTCCATCAGAAATCCCCTGAAGCATTGGCACCAAGCAATAGAGTGAGATGGTCTTTCATGGGTTTATGCCCAGGTAAAGAGGCTTCATCTCTGGTGATGAATGTCCTTTTGGGCATTTTCTTCCAGAACAGCCCTGTTTCGTCCACATTGAACACTTGCTGTGGAAGATAATTTTCTTCATCCACCAGTTTCTTAAACTTCACTACAAACTTTGCTGCTCCTTCTTTATCTGCACTGGCAGCCTTACCATGCATAATAACACTGAAAATGTCACTTCTTTTCTTAATTTTTCAAACCAGCCCTTGCTTGCCCGAAAATCTTCGAACTCTGTGCCAGAAGTACCAGGTTGATCTTCCTTTAAATGTTCGTAAATCTCCCTGGCTCTTTCACAAATAAATTCTGTAGAAACTGAATCACCTTTCATTTGTTTTTCCCTGATCCAAATGAGAATTAACCTCTCTGTTTCTGATATCATTGATCTACCTTTAAACAGTCTGGTAGATTTGTCTCTCACTTTCACTTCCTTGAACTTGTCTTTCTGTGCAAAAATTGTCGACACAGTTGATGCCGACATCCCATAGTCTTTACTAAGCACATTTGTTCTAATGCCCTGTTCATGTTTCTTTATTATTTCCTGTTTTACCTGGATTGAAATAACTTTTCTCGATTTCTTTAGAGCCATGCTGGATTTGATTTCAACACTGAAATTTTAAGTTTTATTGCTGTAAATAAAGAATATTTTCTTCAAATCAACGCTGCACTGCGCTATATATTATCAATATGTAAAATATATTTCAAAATGACCAATAATTTGACTGTAAAAATGGAAAAATAGTTAATGTTCAAGAGAGTTTCAAACAAGATGTTCCCTCCACTGAACAGATACATACACTGACGCCAAGCTTGGTGTGTTCAGTGGCTGTTTGACGTGGAAAAAACTAGTTTCCTGTAATTCAATTATGTTCAATGATTATTAAAGTGACTAAAAATTTTTATATAATTTTTTTTAAATTATTGATATTTACTCAAATGGTACGAATTTTAGCCCTAGAACTGATTACTGTATTGGCGGACTAATACTACAGCTGGTAAGCAAGCGAAAACATGTTGGGAAAAATTAGTAAGGAAGTCGTTAACCGAATTGAATATTCTTATGGAAGGTAATCCGTTAACCGAAATTTCATTAACCAAGGGGTTCGTTAACCGAGGGATCACTGTATTACTATTATTATTATAACAAATATTTGCAAGCTCAAGGGCCCCCCTGGACCCAGGGCCCCTGGCCCGGGCTCCTTGGGCACTGTTGTTAATGTGACCCTGTATCATGCTCACCTCTTCGTGTAATTTAACGAAAAATGTTTCTGGTACAGTAAAATGAGCTAGTCTTATGTTATTTCTGTTCTAATGAAAGTTAAAAAAAAAATGGCTTGGTTGATTTTTTCGGAGGAATGTTGGGAATTACATTTTAACAAATACCCCAACACCTTCACAGTTACAGTTGCATATACTGTACAAAACATTTTATCTGGCCTTACCAAAACTTATTATATAGTATATTACCTTGATCCATACTTCGAATACATGTCCAGTAATATTTACACCCGGTAAGTATGTCACCCTTGGTGACACTAATGCATTTAGTATTTCTCTTGAGTTATTGAGACCATTGATTTACTAATTACTGTACTTGGTAAAAGATGAAAATTTCATTAGTGGGAAGGATTGTGGAAGCAGTTGCATAATTACTTGCAAGAGATGTGAAACATTTCTTTCCTTGTTTTAACACTGATTTTTATTTTGTTTCTTCAGCTTGCCCTAGAGGAGGAAGATGTATGGCGTGGTGTATTGAATTGGGCCAAATATGGAGCAGGTGTTGCACAGCCCACCCCACATTGGACTGAGGAAGAAAGGTTGCGTGTATGTCAGCAGTTACAGGGAGTTATCAATCATGTGCGACTTTTGCTTATTGGTAAGTTAGAGACAGTAAGGAATCAAGCCCGTCTCTGTTGACGAAGTAAAGACTTCTCTACTGTTTGGGCTGAATGTGTGGCCTGCAGGAATACCAGGATATTATTTCTTAAGCGATTGTAATTGATATTTTCACCACATTTTAATCAATAACAATAATAATGAAACTGTAATAGCTTACATGATGTACAGTCAACAGCAGAAGTTTATCCCAACTCAGTAGTAAGATATGAGGTCGGTGATCTGGTAACACTGTTGTTGATTGTACAGCCATGGTCAAAAGTAATCATCCATTTCACCACCTAATCCCTGTACCTGGCTAGTTCCTTTCTGTACGGTAAGTCACATGGAGCGGACCTGATTTTATGATTATTATAATGTACCATCCATTTCCTTTTTAATAATTTTATTTTCAGGTTGTTGTTTCAGGTTTTAAACAATGGTAATTAGATATATGTAATAATGTTGATATGAAGAGAAATATTGAATACGGTGGAAGTCACATTTATTTTTAATATTTACCAACACAGGTCATACAGAATCTCAATAACCCATCCACTGCCTTGCTCTCTTATTAATTGTGGTCTTCCCGGCCTAAAATTATATAATTTATATGAATAAGAGTTCAAATATATTTTGCTTACATTACACATCCAAAATAAGTCATTTTAATATATCAAATGCTAGCTGGTTTCCCAAGTTCCCAGACTCCTCCCAGCAGGTTAACCAATGTCTCACAGTGACCTCAACCTCCCTTTTAATTTCTGACACATTGTAGCCAACCGTGCACAAACCGATAATTTGCCAGCGAATCGCCAGTCGACATTCTTTAGCGTCCATCCTGTGCTGAGTATGGAGCAGTGGCCAAATACCATTCCCAGTACCACCTCATCACCTTACATTGATTTTCACAACTCTAATAAACATAGTACAGGGTGGATAAGTCACATTCTATCCAACAATTCATTATTCATTTTTTTTTATCACTTAGTAGTGATATTTTTCAAGAACTGTAATGGTGAGAGGTGGAAGTGATGAAGTAATAATTTAGTCTTAATTTTTTCAATTGATATTGATAGTTCGAAGTGATCAAGTAACAGCCTAGTTTAGTGTTACTGGTGGTGAGCAAGCCATGCCACCCCCCCCTCTTATGTTGTCATATCAGGGGCCTTCCCTCACGGAAGCCAGACACCTTATCAACCCCTGTGACACATTACCTGCAAAAAGCTCACTCACATTCATCCCCGGAATCTCAAGTAAGGGCATAGATAACTACGAGAAAAGTTAATTCCATTTGACACCTCCCCGGACACCTGCCCTCCTGGTTGGTTGGTTGTTTGGGCCTTTGGCCTATCAACTGCCAGGGTCATTAAGGCCGTGAATGTCAAGCTACATCCACCAACCTTGACACCTTCTTCAGGTGTTAAGGATAATTCTAAGACTACATACGCACTCACTACATATATGGCCCTTTTTGTGTGCCCTCCTACCATACCTGAGTCCACCACCCCTAGCTCTGCCCCCATCAATACCTCCCCCCCCCATCAATACCTCCCCCACCTTATTGTAACCTGTCATGTAGAAAGGCCTTAAGCTAGCGGGTATGGTAGTAGGAGCGGTGGAATGTTCTTAATCTCCATTTCACTGTTGTTTGTCAGCTGTTGTTCCTTCACCATGTTTGTATCTTTTAATTATGTAAAATTTCATCTCTAGTATGACACAATTTTAGTGTGTGATTTGGGGCATCTCTCTTCTTTTACATGGTTTTCAAAGGAGGTTTTGGATTCTTTTAGCATGACTTTGCACAGTATGATACTTTTTAGGAACAACTTTTGTGTTAAGTGGAGACTACCTGTATAAGTTTAAAAATATGTGTGGGGTGTAGATAGCATAGCTACAAGTACAGGTCGACAATCCCTTATCTGAAACATTTTGGGCCAGATGTATTTCAGAATTTTTGGGATTTCAGAGCGGTAGTACGGTATATATAAAGTACATTATGGTAACACCCTACCAGGTTCTGTGGCGGCACCCCGTAAGCAAACACATAAATATTTCTGCAACGAATCTAATGAATATGAATTAAAAAGTACTTTCAAAGTACTGTATACCAGTAATAGAATAAACAAAACATTAAATATAAACAAAATACAGTACAGTTGGGTCTTCATTTACGCGGTCAATTGAACCCACGTTGTACCGCGTAAAACGAGAAACGCGTAAATGAAATTACAGAACACATGGGATTAATTGAAATAGAGACTGGGCCCTCCCCCAAACTCCACTTTTTCCGACACAATACCTACGTTATAGTAAAAATAACATCTTAATTTTATGATGGTATGCACACACATACAGTTTTACCCCGCTTAACGCGCTTTCACTTAACGCGTTTTCGCATATACGCGGTGCCTTGCCAAAGCTGAACTTTCACTTAACGCGGGTTTTTTCCACATATACGCGGTGAGTGTCCGAGACGCTATTTTTAGATTTGCCCCACCCGCCACCCTGCCTGACTGCCTGTTTTAGCTCATAAAATTCATACAAATTACCAGGCCAGAATATAATTTACATTGCTGGAATTCTTATAATTTGGTGATCATTTTGAATATAAACATCATATATTTTGCTTTAAACTTACAATTTTTAGATAAAATTTTTTCTCTAGGTAACTATGGTATCTTTTGTCCAAAATATATGACATTTATATTCAAAATATTCCTGGTCTTACAAGGAATCCAGCAATGTCAATTATATTATCCTAACTTTAGTTTGAGGTATTATTTATTAAAATTTAGTGGTTATCCCACACATCTCCTTGGGACGGTTGGTGGGGGGTGGGGGGGAGGGAGGGACCAACTGACCATCTGTTACGGTGTGAAGAATTATTATCTTTGTTTATTAACTGAAGATATTTGTTTTAGCTCATAAAATTCATACAAATTACCCGGTCAGAATATAATTTACATTGCTGGAATTCTTATAATTTGGTGATCATTTTGAATATAAACATCATATATTTTGCTTTAAACTTACAATTTTTAGATAAAAATTTTTCTCTAGGTAACTATGGTATCTTTTGTCCAAAATATATGACATTTATATTCAAAATATTCCTGGTCTTACAAGGAATCCAGCAATGTCAATTATATTATCCTAACTTTAATCTGAGGTATTATTTAATACTAAATGTTAAAAACTCTGGAAGGGAGGATTGGTGGGGGGTGGGGGGGAGGGTTGGGACTGACCGCGCGGTTGGAAGAGGGGGGGAGGCAAGGTGGGGTACTTTGATTGACAGATAGTGTCGTGAAGATTATTTTTTTTTTATTAACTGAAGATATTTGTTTTAGCTCATAAAATTCATACAAATTACCCGGTCAGAATATAATTTACATTGCTGGAATTCTTATAATTTGGTGATCATTTTGAATATAAACATCATATATTTTGCTTTAAACTTACAATTTTTAGATAAAATTTTTTCTCTAGGTAACTATGTTATCTTTTGTCCAAAATATATGACATTTATATTCAAAATATTCCTGGTCTTACAAGGAATCCAGCAATGTCAATTATATTTTCCTAACTTTAGTTTGAGGTTATCCCACACATCTCCTTGGGACGGTTGGTGGGGGGTGGGGGGGGGAGGGAGGGACCGACCGACCATCTGTTAGCCGGCTGTGTAGTGTGAGAGGGGGAGGGAGTTGAGTCCATTATTTGAATGGACATTAACTTGGCGACTGTATTTCTCTATTTCTCTTAAGTATTAATTGTGTGCATGTACCATCATAAAATTAAGATGTTATTTTTACTACAACATAGGTATGTGCCTTCAAAAAGTGGAGTTTGGGGGTCGGGCCGGTTTCTATTGGAATTAATCCCATATGTTCTGTTGTTCACTTAACGCGGATTTCACTTAACGCGGGACCCTCTGGGTTCAATTGACCGCGTTAAGTGGGGTACAACTGTAATATAGAAGAGAAATATCAATAAGAGAATAAAATACTGTACCAGGTAAAAGAAAATTCAAGGTTTAACACGTATATCAGGTTAGGTTAGGTTAGAAAAAATCAAGGTTTAACACTTATGTAAGGTTAGAAAAAATCAAGGTTTAACACTTATGTTAGGTTAGAAAGAATCAAGGTTAGGTTTAACACTTACGTTAGTAGAAGAGATGGGTCGGCGTACGGGAATGGCGGCTGGTTCCGAGGCACAGGGCAGACTACTGGCCCTCAGGTGAGTCACCATCACTGTCCTCCACATTTGTCAGGGCCTCCCTGACAAATCCCTCAAAGTCACCATCACTGTCTCTGTCACTATCACTGGCTTGGGCTGGCTGTGGTGAGTTGCGAGCGAAGAACTCGGTAATGCTTTGTTGACAGCTAGTGTTGATGTTGTCGTGATACACCTTGATGTACGGCTCCATAGTCTGCAACAGCTGGGTAGTGAAGACTTCATACCGGTTATCGTCAAGGTCATCGGAAAGGAGGAGCTTCAGTTTCTTTGCACCTTCGATGGCACCCCTAATATTACCATGCGTTAACTTGTGTTCTTCTGGGGATGACGCACCACCTGCCTCTTCACTGACATGATCGTCTTCTAACATCTTGTCGGCAGTCACCTCAGGATCCCTGATCACCTCCAGGGTGTCTTCGTTGGTGGTCTCGGAGAAGCCTGCAGCTGTAACACTCTGTGCAGCTTCTCTTGCAAGGTCCACTGCCACTGCAACAGACTGAACCTCACCAGTCACAGGTTGACTCTGCCTCCCACCTGGGATACCTTGCAACACATGCCTCCATGCGTGACGAACCGTTGCTACAGACAGCTGATCCCTTGCCTCCACCAAGAAGTCCACAGCTTTCTTGACTTTAAATTTCTACCAAAAGTGTTTCACGAGAACTTCTTGATCCGCCAACTGTTGTTCCTCGTCGCCCTTGCTGTCGGTGTCACCCAGGTTACGCAACTCATCCTTGGTGTTGGTACAGTCGTTCAGGAGCTTAAACTTCTTTGCAGAGTATGCAGCTTTCACATTGCAGATTAATTCTTGGTCCATGGGCTGGATTAATGCCGTAGTGTTGGGAGGAAGGAAGACCACTTTTACTTTGGGGTGACGATCCAACAGTAGGGGCGAGTGTCCCGGTGTGTTGTCAAGGAGCAACAAAATCTTGAATGGAACATTCTGTTGCTAACAGAATTTCTTCACGTCGGGAACGAAACAATCATCAAACCAGGAGAGGGACAGAGCAGAGAACATCCACGCCTTACATGCGGTCAGCCAGTGGACATTTAGATTGGTGGTGTCCACGTTCTTGTAGGCGTGTGGCTTGCGGGCTGTGTGGATCACCGATATCTTGAGTTTACAGGAACCGGAGGCATTGGTGGTAAACAGGACGGTGATGTGCTCCTTCTGCAACTTCCGGCCCCGACACTTGCTGGTAGACTGGACAACGAAGGTCCTGGAAGGTAGCTTTTCCAAAACAGACCGGATTAGTCCATGTTGATCACCTGGTCATCGGTGTACTGTCCTTCGTCCATAATCTCACGTAAGAACCGAGGAAAATCCCTAGCCACAACACGGTCAGCACTTGCTTCTTCACCACCAATGTTAGTGTTGGTGATCTTGTTCCTCTTCTTAAACCTTTGCAGCCACCCAGAGGAAGCATTGAAGGGTTTGTGCTCTGCAATTCCCATCTTATGTGACTGCTGCGTACAGTTCACGTGCGTACTCCTGAACTGACCGCGTGTCGACCGCCATGTTCCATCTTGCCTGACGAATCAAGTAACACACAAGTAAATTTTCTGTCTTGAGAAGCACCTTGTTCTGGCAATACTTGATTATTGAAGCACCTGTCGACTTTGTGATGTTCATGTGTTCTTTTATCTTGTCTTCATCCTTCTTGATTGTCCGGATCGTAGATTCGTTCACACCATGCTGGCGCGCCAAATCAACCTGTGTTGTTCCTTTTTCCAACTCTTGAATAATCTTGTACTTCACATCGTAGCTTACGGCACGTCGTATCTTCTTTGGCTTAGGGCGGCTGCGTCCAGGTAATGCAAGGTTTTTCTGTGGGGGTGGTGGTCCGGTGGCAGCCATTCTTACGGAAGAATAGATACCTGTATACACGGTGTGGCTGCGAGGGATGTAACTGACGCGGCTACGTGAAGCACCTTTTACCCGCCAGCGGGAATGTACGTCATATTACATTAAACCAATCACAGCTAGCGGCGGAGGGAGTTAAGGATAATTGGCCCAATCACAGTCCGATACGTCTTATGACGTCAGCGATAACGCAATAGAGGCATCCACTGTGCAGCCTACTCGAGCTGCGTGCCCAACAAGGCGGGAGGTTTGAATCCAAAAATGGCGGCGAGGCAGGACCGCCAGCCGCTCTCTGCGTATATGAGTAGATGCACCGTGTAAAGTGTAAAGTGGGCATTCCGGTTCTGGCGGGGTACCGCGTAAATGTGGAAACTTGTAAACGGGAACCGCGTAAACCGAGGTATTACTGTACTACACTACAGCTGCTCGACTTACGATGGGGTTAGGGACCCAAATCCAGGTTATAAGTCGAATTGGTCGTAAGTCGAAAATGCGAAAATTATACAGTGGTCCCTCAATTAACAAACACAATTCGTTCTAACTCACAGAAAAAGTACATACAAAGTAATGCAAAAAAATGCATAAAGTCAGAAACACTCCTAAAAATTCCCAAAATTGGCCTTAAATCACTATACAGTCAGTTCTGCTACAATGGAATAGTTGTGTTCTTGTAAAACCTCGCTTTCTAGAAATTCGCGCTATAGAAATGACAGGGCTTATGGAGAAAATAGGGTTAGATGCAGATTACTCGAAATCGAAAAAAAATTAGTAGTTAGCCTAACACAAAGGATAGCATAGTCTAAATAAATGCTACATTCATATCTAATAATGAAATCATACAGTGAATGTAACACTTTACCTTGAAAAAAATATGAATATAACTTGATGGGGGAGAAGGTTGATTTTGAGATTAAGGAGTCATGCAGACAGGAGTTGAGTGTGTTCATCGTTATCATCAGTATCATCATCATCAGGTGCGGTTTTGGTTGCATGGTTGGGACGAAAAAAACGTTTAATTCCAGAAGTGGATGGCTGTGGTTCAGTGTCTTCAGACTGCTTCTTTGGGGTTGACTTAAAAAAGACGTCTAATGTTTGCTGTATTGCCGCCTTTCTTCTTTCACAAAGAAGCTGTTCATAAGGTGCCAAAAAAGATTTAACACTACGAACTACAATCCTGCTCTGATCTGCAACTGCTTATCAACTTCCCTCAGGATAAAAGACAAAAGAGAAGTGGGAAGCTCTCGTGGTTTTGCATCCTGGACTTCATCATCTTCGGCATCTTCAATTTCACCAGTAGCAACAAGTTGTTGTAGATCAGCTGTAGAAAGGTCTTCATAATGGGACTCAAGCACTTCCTCAAGATCAGCACTTTCCACTTCACCAAAGCCAACTTGCTTTGCAAGAGAAACACAATTTTCTTTTATTTTGGGGAGCTCCTCTGATGCATCAAAGCCTTTAAAATCATGAATGAAATCTGCAAAACATTATTTGTATTTATTTTTTTCATACAGTATTTATGGGAACAGCTAAATTTGCAAAAAAATTACAGAAGTCCAAAAATCCGGATGCCAGAAATCCGGACCACCTGAGAATCCAGACTTTTTGAAAACTCAAACTTTCTAAATTTAGCGGGCTTTTGTGTGTGTGCGCGCATGCATGAGCGCCACAGCTGCAGAGCAACAACAAGCGACCACACGGTCGCCATTTTAAAACGAGCAATCAAACTGTGACAATGTATGTAATATTGTGTCCTATCTCTTTCCATTTACCATATACTATAGCATACGTATTTACAAGCCCATAGTAATAGCTCCTAAAATAGATGAACTTCGTTGTGTGAAGAGAAAGAAGAACACGTTGAAATTGAGTGACAAACTTGAAATAATTAAGAAACTAGAATGTGGTGTGAGCAATACTGATCTAATGGAAACATATGACATTGGAAAGTCTACAATTTACGATATAAAAAAGGCAAAGAATAAAATTTCAGAATTCACAGCCTCGTCTCAGTATTTGCTAATAATTAGACTATCAAAATTTACCTGTTCATCTCTTCTTTATTCCTCCTTAAATTTGAATTTTAAAAGTACTGCCCGAGAATCAGGAAAATCCGAAAATCCGAAACCGACCCAATCCTCGAGCAATCCGAATTTTTGGACTTCTACTGGATGAAACTTATAGAGTTCCTATCAAATAACACTTCACAAACAAAACACATGAATCAATTGAACATGTGATGTCGAATGTGAACTGTAAACACTGCATAACCCTGGGCCAAGCGACAGTACACTTAAAATGTTCGAGTGGAATCGCGTTACAGCCAACACGTGTTCGTGTTTTACAAATATCGTTTTTCTATTCATCAATCGCGTTATACCCAATTCGCGTTGACAAAACACGCGTTGTAGCAGAAATGACTGTATATATATATACACGTCGTACATGTACACTAGACTCTTAAATCACTACAGGTGATTAATTTTTATCTCTTGTGCAAAATATATGACGTTTATATTCAAATTATTCACTGTCTTGCAAGGATTTCAGCAATGCAAATTATATTCTCCTAACTTTAGTCTGTGATATTATATAAGATAAAACTGTAAGCCTAAAACCCTGGCTGGGCAGATGGGGGGGAGGTGAGGTGATATGTTTGACAGTTGGCACCGAAGGTCTGTGTATTTATTTATCAGTCCTTAAGTGACTAAGCTTCTCTTATAAAATGCCAGTGAATTGACCTAGGAGAATATAATTTACATTGCTGGGATTCTTGTAAGATAGTGATTAATTTGAATATAAACAAGCTATAATTTGCACTAGACAAAAATTTTAGTACCCTAATCATTTAGTAAATGTACAGTACAAGTTTGCACGTAGGTCATTTATTTCTTTTACGTCTCTTTTAGTTTGGTGTTTGCGTGTAAATGAATAAAAATAAATGAAGAAATTTAAGTTAATCTACCCAAAAATACAGTTGAATTTTTTGTACATTATTAAATACTAATGTACTAAAGCTTTTATCTCTTGTGTAAATTATATTCTCCTAACTTTAGTCTGTGATATTATACGGTATAAGATAAAACTTAAAGCCTACTGTATACCCACCAAGCCCTTGCTGGGAGGGGATGGGGGGGAAGGGAGGGAGGGGGTGACAATGACATGTTTGACAGTTAGCGCCGAAGGTCTAGTGAAGTATTTATTTGTTTATTTATGTCCTTTAGATTAATTTTTTCTTTTGCTTATAAAATGTCATAGAAGTGACTGGGGAAAATATAATTTACATTGCTGGAATTCTTATAAGATAGTGATTAATTTGAATATAAACGTCATATATTTTACGCAAGAGATAAAAATTTGAGTACATATTACGTTTTAATAGTGTAAAAATTTTTCAACTGTATCTTTGGGTAGATTTACATAAATTTCTGGGTGTCTCTTTTTCTTCTCCTCAGCACCGAGAACTCTCACTTTTACGCTTGCCAGCCATTTTAAAGGGAATTACAAACAAAAATTTTGTCAGTACACCGCGCAATCACTAACGTTGGGACTCGAAAATACATAATTAATTTTTTTTTTGTACGACTGGAGTGGTCGTATGTCCAGGTGGTCGTAGGTCGAGTATGTCATAAGTCGAGGAGTAGCTGTCCAGGACTAAAATTTTTATCTCTTGTGTAAAATATATGTTGTCTATATTCAAATTATTCGCTGTCTTGCAAGGATTGCAGCAATGCGTCACTCTGGGTATGTCGTGAACACGAGCGATGCTCCACGAAAAAACTTTCGGTTTTCATAGCTTTTCGGATTTCGGAATTGTGGATAAGGGATTGTGGACCTGTAATGTATAGTATTTTAACCTTGGAGATCCATTTTATATTTTAATGCTTATTAATCCAGTTACCATGATGCTGAGCTGTAACTATAAACAAAGTGTAACAATCTGCAATCCTGCCTCTAGTTTTATTGATGTTGTAGCAGAATTTTCTGCAATTTTCTTGTTACAGTATTCACTAATATAATTCTGAAGTTTAATATAGTATAGATATGTCTTATCTAAATTTAATGTGCCTAAAATTCCAGACAGTCAAGTGTTTGCTGAGGAAGTAGAACCCACAGGTGCAGTACCTATGGAGCTGTCCTTAGAACGTTACCGCTATGCAGCTCTTCCCAACAAATTCAAGGATAATTCAACCAATGAAGATAAACGGCTTCAACCTCGTGTTTCACTCAAACTTTTTGCAGGATCACAGATTCTTATCAATGTAAGTCTGTTTACACACACACACATACATATATGAATTCTCTTTATTTTCTTAACATACTTACATAGTGATATCCCCATTAGCTGCAACAATTGGTGCATAGGTTTTCTGGTGATGTGAGATTTCTGGGTAATGAGACAACACTCTCAGACACGGAAGAATCCCACATCCCCGGAATTTTTCTGGGTATAGGGGTGCGTCGTTTAGCGATCGTAATGCGTTCCTGAAAAGCTTATCGCTAAGCAAACAGAAACAAGAAATGATATCTTAAGCAAGAAATAATGAGGATTAATATCTGTGGAGATGGCCGACTCTCACCTAGTAGCACTCAGAGCAGGTGAGGCTGAATTGTGAGATATGTTATTTTTCAATTCGTAATTTCAGGTAGATATACATAATTTTTTTTCATTTTCTTGTACAGGTGTACCTAAATAACCAACGCGTACAAGGACCGGGAAAAGTCTTTGGTTAGTGAATCAGCGGTTATCGAAGCAATTAATCCCATAAAAACATAACAGTTTTGGGGGGGGTTAGGGACCAGCCACCCTCCAAAAACTCCCATCTACCCTTGATACAGGGTATATCTTTGTCGTACACACTGTCAAGCAAGAAAATAAAACAGACTTATAAAGCAAGCATTTATAAGCCTTACATAAGCAATGTACAGCATAAATTGAGAATGCTATTTACCTGCGTAGAGAATGGTAGAGACGGTCTAGGGTGGCAAGTTCAAGTCTTAGCCACTCTTTGCTGGTCCATCATCATTCTTATTATGCCTTATTATGCTTTATCACATCACATCAAGCTGTCCAGCACAACAGAAACTATCACTGTGGTGTTTAGGCATGACTGAGTAAAACACTAAGTCAGAAATAGCAAAAAAACATGATCAGAGACACATTACATAGTTAGTGTAAATAAGAGCAAAGATGGCAGGAATGAATCAGGACAGTGCGCAGAGTCCTGTTGTGGTAAGAATTCACACCACCTCACTGCCCGCCAAATTCAAAACAGCTCTGCCGCTCCTCTCCTGATCGTCGGAGCTCTGGGTTATTCAACGAAACTCTTGGGGTAACGCAGTCATAATAAGTTGTTCCACACACCAACCTCCCATAAGGTAATGTACCAAAGTTAAGCAGTATTTTATTATTTTTTCATGTATTCAGTAGTTATTTCATGTTTTAGGCAGTAAGTATGCAGATTATGGGAGAGGCAGAGAGTGCAGGTGGTGGGAGTATACTATGGTGTAATAGTTCATCTGGGATTGAGTGTGGAATTTGGGGGGGGGTGGGGAAATTAATTATTTTTCAGTATCATAAAATACAATTGCACATATTTTATGGGCAAAAAATAGCTGCTTCCACACTTAAGCATTCCTCTGAGTGATGCAACACAGTCACCCTGCTGACTCACAGATTTGTGGCTGCCGCTTTGGTGGCTGTGTGTCACGTCAGAGGGAGCTCAGCCACACATAGCCCAGTAACCCACTGCCACATAACACATTTACTTCCCACATATGCTCTTCATTTTTCTTATTTTATATTTTTATATTATATTTTTCATATTTCTAAGCCATATTAAAGTACAGTATTGTAATGATTTTTTTTACATCTTTTGTAGTTTCATTACAAGTAACAATAAATGCAGTAGCTGGGCTGACGAGTCGGAGATGTAGTTATAGCCTATCACATACACACATGTTCAATTCTCACACATGTACAGTAGTGTCGGATATATAGCGACTTTATATAAAAAACAATTATATCGCAGCTTCCAAAATTAAAGATATTTTCCTATACTTGTACGTATATAGCGATAATTTTTTTTTATTTTGCGAGGGAAATTGGGCAGGAAATATTTCAAATTTATCACGACTATCAAAATTATCAAAATTTTCCATTATACAGTAAAGCCTCCGATAACAACGGTTCGACCAACAACTTTTCATATTTAAAACCCTAGTTAATTTAGGACTCCATTCAATTTACGTCCTTATTTCATTCGTATTTACGACCAAAATATAATAAGAATATAATAAAATTACATTTTCATACCTGTACCAGTAAATAATAACTTAATCCCTATATGAATTATAAAAGAAAAAAATTACTGTAAAAAAAATGAAGAGCGCCTTGCACAAAGAAGCTGCCTTGCTAATTTTTGGTAAACAACAGTCGGAGCTTGGCAGGCCTTTTGTTTCCACACATATGGAACAGGAACTGGAGAAAAGCTTTCTAAGGTTTCTTACAGCATTTTTGCATCCCTATTCAACATGAGCAAGAGAGCAAGTGATGGTAGCGTTGTTTCAAACGCTAATAGAAAATGTCTAAGCTTAGCCGAGAAACTAGATGTGTTAAAACGATATGAAAAGGGAGAGAGGTCTGTGGATATTATATGGAGAAAGCAATGAACATATTTTCTGAAGTGGATCCATTAACAGAACAAAGCATTAAAATTTAAATAAATGCAAATGACCTCTACATAAAGATGTATAATAAGAAAAGAAAGCAGCTGTGCAAGGTTCTTTCGACAGATTTATTATTCGAAGGCCTAAACCATTAACTTCAGCTACACCATCAAATTCAGCATCAAAGCAGCTTCAACATCAACTTCAGTTTCAGTAACAGTTTCAGCAACAGCTTTATGGAAAGCTACAGCTTCAGCCAGAGTTGAACCTACAGCTTCAGCCAGAGTTGAACCTGATGACTTCGTCATCTGAGTAAAAACTTGCACAATTTTCATTGGCTGTCCTTATGTTTTCGACTTTACCACCATTGGTGAATAGAATTTTAGTTTTACATTCGCAAATATTGTTTAAAACATATATGAACAGAAAATAAGTGTTGCTTCCATATTCATATGTAGAGAAATGACGATATGTTTTCACATGTACACACTTACTGTTCATATGTTGGCATTCCCAATCATCTCATTGTATTTCTTTACCATTAGTGGTTAGCTACTCCAAGTGTTCCATTTATTAACATTAAATAGCATTACTTAAAACGTACGTAGATGTATTAAATTTTTTTAAATTAAGTTCACTACAGCTACAACCAGGGTCTTACCTTTTTCAGTTTCTTATGTAGAACCATCGTCACTCGCGAAAACAATGCCGTCTTGTCTCCTCGTGTGTGTTTTAATATTCTACGTATTATTAATGAATTGCATTGTTCATTTCACATATATAAACATTAATTCAATCAAATACATATTCAGTAATAAACAATAATGAATCTTTTGTACATATTCTTAACATAAATGATTATGTTTCCTTGAGTGTGCACGTATGCATTGGGTGTAAACACTGACAACAATGTCATCTCTTATCCTCTTGTGTTTTAATATTCTGCGTATTAATGAATTGTATTGTTCATTTCGCATATACAGTGGTCCCTCTGTTAACGAACAATTCGTTCCACAGAGTGGTTTGTTTACCCAAAATTTCGTTAACCGAGTCCATTGTTTCAATGGGATATTGGGTAATTGGTTCCACCTCACAGAAAAGTACATACAAAGTATAAACAAAATGCAGTAAGTACACTTACTTTGAGGTGTGTATGTAGAATGTTGCTGGTTGATGATGATGATGGGAATTAGAAGTGGGGGGAGGAGGAGGAGAAGGGAGAAGAGAAGGAAGTGCTTTGGTGGGTGAGTCAAGCGGTTGATGGGCGCACAAAAAACTAGTTCCCTGTACTGCATATATTATCAATATGTTAACTAAATTTTAAAATGACTAACAATTTTAATATAAAAATGCAAAAATATTAAAGAGCACAACTTTCTTGATATTTACTCCACTGGAAACGAATGTAAACATAAATCAGATTACTGAATTGGCAGACTAGTCGATCAGCTGATGCTCACAACAAAACGTGTTTGTCGTAAGGATTTCGTTAATCGAAGTTTTGTTCATTAACCGATTTCAAAATTCTTATGGGAGCTAATTCGTTAACCGAAATTTTGTTAATCGAACCGTTCGTTAACCGAGGGACCACTGTATATAAACATTAATTCAATCAAACACATATTCAGTAATAAACAATAATGAATCTTTTGTACATGTTCTTAAGATAAATGCCTTGAGTGCGCACTTATGCCTTGGGTGTAAACACTGACAACAATGTCGTCTCTTATCTTCTTGTGTGTTTTAATATTCTATGGATTAATGAACTGTATTGTTCATTTCGCATATATAAAGATTAATTTAATCAAATACATATTCAGTAATAAACAATAATGAATCTTTTGTACATGTTCTTAAGATAAATGACGCGGTATCCTTAAATGCACACGTATATGTTGGCGTACCCAATCCATCTCTATTTTTTTTCTTTGCCATTAGTGGTTAGACAAGTGATCGCGGGCACGTTCGTGCCCTTGTTAGAGTTTGAACGCTCGTGAAAGCGTACAGCGAATGAGGGTGTGCTAAGTCCGTAGACTTGCATGGTTAATTAGGGTGCGCCAAGTCCGTAGACTTGCATCGTTTCCCATCGTAAATAAAATTGTTAACTAATGCCTTCCTAAAGAAACCATCGACATGGGACCAGGTTTGTTCTACTCTGTGAATTTTTTGTGATTTTTCCACCAAGTTTGATGAAAAACGATTGTGCCGTTTCGGCTGCCCAGAACAGACACACACACAAACAGACACACGCCTAGTTCTATAGTATATTAGATACTTCGATTTTTCCATTTATTAACATTAAATAATGTTACTTAAAACATATAAATTAATTTTTTTACATTAAATTTACTACAGCTACAACCAGGGTCTTATTTTCTTCATTTTCTCGTGTAAAATTATCGTCCCGGACTCCCGGCCGTAAACCTAAACGAAAACAATGGCTTCCCATCTCCTCTTGTGTGACCATATTATTATTCATTTATATTGTATAAGGTGCATTCAGACACATTATTTAAAGAATATAGTTTGTAATTTTCGTTAACTGTATTGTTTTGGGGGGAAAAGAGGGTAAAAACCCACACAAAAGATATAAAAAGGTCACTCTTGGGAACGCATCTCATTATTATTGCTTATTTTATTGGTAATTAATGATTCGCAATAAGACGATTCACCTTATATTGCAATATTGGAGGACACCTTTACGTTGTTATTCGAGGGTTTTCTGTAAGTCGGGGAGGAGACACACACACACACACACACACACACACACACACACACACACACACACACACACACACACACACACACACACACACACACACGTCCCTCGGTTAATGAACTCAATTCGTTCCAGAGGGTCGTTTGATAATCTAAAATTTCGTTAACCAAAATCCATTGTTTCAATGGGATCAGTGCCAGATTTAGACCTGTGGAGGCCATGGGCAGCCTCTTTGTGGAGGCCCCCCTCATTATAACTACCCAAGAGGGTGGGGTGGCGAGTGAAGCGAGCCTAAACATCTGGGAGTTCCGGGGGGCGCTGTAAGCCCCCCAGGAAAATTTTGAAATTTGAACATTTCTTTGGAGAATTTTGAAGCCAAATGCAGTTATATTGAGGAAATTAGAACATTGAGAAATTTTTAATTAACTGTATATTTATTGATAGTGTACAAATTCCCAACACACACACACACACACACAAAAGTGAGACATGACTGGAGTCATTCATGTGGTTTCAAGTTGACCAGCCCTGATATAGCTACTACCACACATGTGGAGGCCCCCAGATTGTGGAGGCCCCTGGGCAGCTGCCCACTTTGCCCACTCCTGAATCCGGCCCTGAATGGGATATTGGGTAATTGGTTCCAGCTCACAGAAAAGTATATTCAAAGTAAAGCCAAAAACGCATAAAGTCGGAAACTCTCCTAAAATTCCCCTAAATTGCCCTTAAATCACTATACAGGTACAGTATTACCCCGCTTTACACGGTTTCACTTTCCGCGATTTCTCATTTACGCGGTACCTTGCCAGAACCGGACTTTCACTTTCCGCGGTGCATCTACTCATATACGCTGTGAAGTATAATTTTTTTTATTTTTTATTTAGCTCATAAAATTCATACAAATTACCCAGCCAGAATATAATTTACATTGCTGGAATTCTTACAATATGATGATCATTTTGAATATAAACATCATGGATTTTGCATTAGACATACAAATTTTAGATCTAATGTAATAATTTGCTTTACACAAAGCAAATATTTTATCTTTTGTGCAAAATATATGAAGTTTACATTCAAAATATTCCCTGACCTGCAAGGAATCCAGAAATGTCAATTACATTATCCTAACTTTAGTCTGAGGTATTATTTATTACTAAAAGTTAAAATCTATTTTTTTCACCCAACATTTCTCTGGTAGGGAGGCAAGGTGGGGGGTGGGGGCGAGGGTTGGGACCCACCGACCCAGCTGGTGTGAGTGTGAGGAGGCGGGGAGGCAAGTTGGGGTACTTTGATTGACAGATAGTGTTGTGAAGAATATTTTTTTTTTTTATTAACTGAAGATATTTGTTTTAGCTCATAAAATTCATACAAATTCCTCGACCAGAATATAATTTACATTGCTGGAATTCTTACAATATGATGATCATTTTGAATATAAACATCATGGATTTTGCATTAGACATACGTACAAATTTTAGATCTAATGTAATAATTTGGTTTACACAAAGCAAATATTTTATCTTTTGTGCAAAATATATGAAGTTTACATTCAAAATATTCCCTGACCTGCAAGGAATCCAGAAATGTCAATTATATTTTCCTAACTTTAGTCTGAGGTATTATTTATTACTAAACGTTAAAATCTAGTGTTTCACCCAATCATTTCTCAGAGAGGTAGGGGCCAGTGAGCTGGGAAGAGGGGCGACTGTATTTCTCTTAAATATTAATTGTGTAAGCATACCATCATAAAATTTAGATGCTATTTTTACTACAACATAGGTATTGTGTCGGAAAAAGTGGAGTTTAGGGGTCGGGCCAGTCTCTATTGGAATTAATCCCATATGTTCTGTTGTTCACTTTACGCGGTTTTCACTTTCCGCGGTACCCTGTGGGTTCAATTGACCGCGTAAATCGGGGTACTACTGTATATATATGTACATTACACTCTTACTCTTAAATCACTACTGTAATGTGATACAGGTCATTAATTTTTATCTCTTGTGCAAAATATATGTCGTTTATATTGAAATTATTCACTGTCTTGCAAGGATTCCAGCAATGCAAATTATATTCTCTTAACTTTAATTTGAGATATTATATAAGATATAAACTGTAAGCCTAAAACCCTGGCTGGGTAGAGGTAGGGAGGGAGGGAGGGACAGAGTGTGGGGGGGGGGAGTGGGAGGTGAGGTGATATGTTTGACAGTTGGTGCCGAGAGGTCTAGTGAAGTATTTATTTGTTTATTTATGTCCTTGAGATTGAGTTTTTGTTTTTTGCTTATAAAATTTCATAGAAGTGACCGGGGAGAATATAATTTGCATTGCTGGAATTCTTATACGATAGTGATTAATTTGAATATAAACAAGCTATAATTTGCATTAGACATAACAATTTTAGTACCATCAGTGCCGTTAGTACATGTACACTTGGGTTGCTCATTTTTCCCAATTTTAGAAAATTGTGGGTGGGGGTGTCTTTTCCCATTATTTCGTTACTCCTAAATTCATTGGTGCCAGAATTAATGAAATCCAACATGTTCTAGGGGTCGCGAATCCAAATATAAAAAATGAATTTTTGCGAAAAAACGTCAAAACTCAAGCTTTTTCTCTTATAGATCAGCAATCGCGCTGCTTTTCACTACTTAACCCTAATGGCTGGCTAGAGCAGCTATTCAGCTTTCCATTGACACCTAATTCGATTGCATGCACCTCTTAGTTGACCTTCTAGTTCAGGTCAAAGGCTTTACCTGCGTTAAGGGAACCAGATTCCAAAATATTCATAGTTTTGACTTTTCCATTTATTCGAAAACACATATCAATATTTTGCCATCACAGTCTTTTCCATGATATATTTCCCTCTTAAAAAAACAAACATCATTGAAATAGGTCAATAACTCTAGGAGGAGATGCAATTTGAAAGTTCAATCCCCCCTCTATTCAACTCTCACAGTTGCATCAGAGCAGACTTGCTGAAGCCACTCATCTGCTTCCTGTGCTTTTCCACAAGTTGCATGACATCCTGCAGCTGCTGCTCATCCTTCGTGACTGAACCAATGCAGTCCTGCATAAGCTTTATTCCCCTTTCGGCCACGTCATTGGTTACCTTCAGGCTTCTGGAGAAATCTTTCAGCTTCATGAACTCTTCGTTTTTCTCCCAGTCTTCCACCGGTGACATCAGCCATGCTGTGCCGCACACATGATGCTCCTTGAAGATCATCCATGAACGTTCATCTATCAGGTCGGAAAGCCGTGTAGTCTGTTGGATGACCAAGTTGTCGTTGGCGTAGTCGTTCGTTTCTTCTAGGCAGCTCAATTTGGTCGCCATCTCCTTTTTCTCTGCCGCACTCAACTTCTCGCTGCACAGCGACAGAACGACGGTCTGTGGCCTTAGATACCACAGGTGGCGGCTCGCGACCGCCAGCGCCGCATCAGCCACCTCACAGTCCACGGCCCTGTAGCGGAGGAGTTCGTGATGCAGTTGCAGGTCATTCACAGGCGCATCCTCGGCTACTGGTGATTTCAGCCACGCCGGTGTGTACAGCAGAGACACAAAGATCGCCATCCTCTGCAGCTTGATGCACAGGTCACTGCTGAGCTCTAGCTGGTGGCTAAACATGTAGATCTTGAGGTAGTATATGATCTTCGCCATCCAGCGAGCGTGGTGACATGCGCCAGGACGCAGAAAGTGCGTGCCGCGCGGAGGATTCACACCGAGGACGAGGAGCGTTAGTTCTGCCGCTTCTCGGTAATCCTCTCTGGCCCATTCTGTGACGGTCAGCAGGTAGCTAACGGTCCTGTGTCGGAGGTGACTGAGCCAGTCAGACTCTGGTAGATTTGCAATGTCCAGCCTGAGATACTGAGAGTGATCTAGTTGACTCCACCTTTTCTTAAGAGTCTGGAAGAGAGGGTCCGTAGGGGCCGATGTTTTGCCGAAGATGTTGCTGGCAGCGGCTCTCACCACCAGTTCCATGACGTGGTGTCTGCACCCAAGCCTCAACAGCTGTTTTTCCAGCAGCGCCTCCAGATGGACAACCGCACCTTGGACTCGCCCTGTGTTGGACGACGTTGTATCAAAGCACAGTGCCTTGACGTTTGAAGCGCAGCTCCAGTCCTCGATAGCACGAGCTGTTGCGCGTGCCTGGGTCAGGCCAGTGCCGTCCTTCACTGGCAAGACAGCAAGCAGCTTCCCTTCCTCATGGCCGCGCCCTGAGATGAAGATGGCCTGTCGGTGTTCTTCTTCTCCCACGACGTTCTGAAATAAGAGAAATATAAAAATTCAGACAGATAATGAAGAATTATCAAGGCTGCCTTTTTCTCCAAGCTTTTTGTTAATGATTTGATACATTTCTAACAATATATTACAATAGTCTAGGCTTTGGTAAAATATTAATGTAGTACCTAAACGTGTTCTCACCTTAACCAGCTTACCATCCCAGTGCACCACTGCATGTGGTGGAGGCGTGAAGGCTTCCCTTTGTGCGGCAGCTACCTGACGACGGTGTGAAGCTCGCGCCCGTCTCGCAGTCTCTCTCGAGATCCGGAACTCAGACAGATCGCCTGGCGGGTTAGCAGAGCGCAGCACTGCTGCGACCACCGAAACTATCTGCGAGCAAAAGCAGGCAAGGGTGTCAGTAGAAAATGTCGACTGTTTAAGTGCTTATCAAATAATTAACAGAAATTTCAAACATTCCAAACACATTTATGGATACACTTACTTCGTTATTGGATATCCGAAGACGGTCAGCGAGTTCCTTTAATGCTGGCTCTTGGAGAATGCGACGTGGAAGCTGAACCGTCACATAAGGGTGCTTTGATGTGTACCTGCCAGGTTGTATCGCTGTGTCCTTTTTCTCCATTTCTACTTCCGTTGGGGTGTCAGCCACCACAGAGGTTTGAGGTCTCGAATCACTGCTGCTTGGTTCACAGGCTGCGAACCTTCCCTGTTTCGACCTTTGCTTCTCGACTCGTTCCTCCTGCTTTCTCTTCTTAGCGGCAAAAATCTTATCGTTACCACTCATGAACGCTTTTCTTTCTCCGCGTTGGTCTTGATAGAAGGCGATGTCTTGTTGTTTGTCGGCCGGTGTAAGCAGCCGGTTCTTCTCGATGTCCTCTACGGCGTCCGGTGCTCCGATGTCCCACAACAGGTCAAGTTGAGACTTGAAGTTTTCAACCTTGTCCTTTGCAGCCCTGTCCCGACTTTTTTGTAGACTTCTCCAGTGCTCCCATAACCTTGTCAGCTTCTCCCGGCACCCCCTCTCTGAGATAGTCTTGATGCGAGCTAAATTCCAGAACGTGAGTACGTTTCTCACTGTTTCTTTAAACGTCTCCTGTCTGTCACCAGATTCATTCACTGTGTGAAAGAAGAACTTCAGGACTTGACGCATCGTCGGGAGTTTACTGCCTCTAATTGACGATGCTGGCTGGCCTACTAGATAGATTTCAGTGGCAGAACGGGTAGTGGATGATGTTGGCCTGACAGTCCCCTTAGCATTCTCCCCCGACTGCGACTCACTCTCTTCCATGATTGTATGTATATAAACAGATGAACTCTGTAAGAAAAAAACGTTTTGTAATAAAACAAAATAGGCAAACAAAATAGGGTCACATAAGAGCAATTTAATCACCTGTAGAAAATACAACATAAATAGATAACCATAAATTTACTGCCACACTATATAGCAGATTTGAGTAAATTATAAAATAACACCACAGTACCAACAACAACACAACACATGTCAAAACACTGCAAAGAAGCGCAGGGTTTTAAAGCTGCCAATGTGAACCTAGTGAATTTATAACTCCGTTAACGCAGGTAGGCTACAGCCTTTGACCTGACTTAGAAGGTCAAATAAGAGGTGCATGCAATCGAATTAGGTGTCAATGGAAAGCTGAATAGCTGCTCTAGCCAGCCATTAGGGTTAAGTAGTGAAAAGCAGCGCGATTGCTGATCTATAAGAGAAAAAGCTTGAGTTTTGACGTTTTTTCGCAAAAATTCATTTTTTATATTTGGATTCGCGACCCCTAGAACATGTTGGATTTCATTAATTCTGGCACCAATGAATTCAGGAGTAACAAAATAATGGGAAAAAACACCCCCACCCACAATTTTAAAAAAGTGTGAAAAAATGAGCAACCCTAGTGTACACTACAGGTTTGCTCTTAGGTCATTTATTTCTATTATGTTACTTTTAGTATGGTGTGTGCATGTAGATGAATGAAAATAAATGAAGAAATTTATGTAAATCTACCCAAAAATACAGTTGAAAACTTTACATTGTAAAATGTACTAATGTACTAAAAATTTTATCTCTTGTGCAAATAATATGACGTTTATATTCAAATTATTCACTGTCTTGCAAGGATTGCAGCAATGTAAATTATATTATTCTAACTTTAGTCTGTGATATTATATAAGATGAAAACTTAAAGCCTACTCAAAACCACCAAACCTTTGTTGGGAGGGAGGGAGGGGGGTGACAGTGACATGTTTGACAGTTAGAGCAAAGGTCTAGTGAAGTATTTATTTGTTTATTTATGTCCTTTAGATTGAGTTTTTGTTTTTTGCTTATAAAATTTGATAGAAGTGACCGGGGAGAATATAATTTACATTGCTGGAATTCTTATACGATAGTGATTAATTTGAATGAAAACATGCAATAGTTTGCACAAGACTAAAATTTTAGTATTCATTTTGTACTTTATTTTGATTACATGTACAATACAGCTTTGCCCTTAGGACAGTGTATGCATGTAAATGAGTTTCAATAAATGAATACAGTTACATATATCGAGCCAAAAATAATAGTTGAAAAGCTTTATGTAGACTGAGCTTGGATGGCTAAATTTTAGAATGACCAATAATTTTAATATAAAAAATGCACAAATATTAAAGAGCACAATTTTCTTGATGTTTACTCCACTGGAAATGAATATAAACATAGAACAGATTACTGAATTACTGAATTGGCAGACTAGCTCAGAACAAAATGTGATGTTAGTAGGATTTAAGTTAATGAATTTTGTTAGATTAACGATTGAAGACTCTTATGGAAGGTAATTCGTTAACCGAGGGACCACTGTATTACGTATTTTCGAGTCCCGTCAGTGTACTGACAAAATTTTTGTTTGTAATTCACTTTAAAATGGCTGGCAAGCTTAAAAGTGAGAATTTTGTGGTGTCGAGAATAAAAAGAGACACCCATTTTAGATTTTTTATGTATTATTTAAGCATTTTCGACTTACGACCTAGATTTGGGTCCCTAACCCAGTCGTAACTCGGGAAGGAGCTATATAAATATACATTGTAAAATGTACTAATGTAGAAGTCCGCGTGCTTTATTGGGCTAATAAATATATATATATATATATATATATATATATATATATATATATATATATATATATATATATATATATATATATATATATATATATATATATATATATATATATATATATATATATATATATATATATATACAGTAGTACCCCGATTTACGTGGTCATTGAACCTGAGGTACCGCAGAAAGTGAAAACTGGCGTAAAGTGAACAACAGAACATATGGGATTAATTCCAATAGAGACTGGCCCGACCCCCAAACTCCACTTTTTCCGACACAATACCTATGTTGTAGTAAAATAACATCTAAATTTTATGATGGTATGCTCACACAATTAATATTTAAGAGATACAGTCACCAGGCTAATGTCCATTCAAATAATGGATCAAATCCCCCCTCATCCCAGCTCACTAACTCCTACCTCTCTACTAAAATGATTGGGAAAACACTAGATTTTAACGCTTAGTAATAAATAATACCTTAGACTAAAGTTAGATAATATAATTGACATTTCTGGATTCCTTGCAGGTCAGGGAATATTTTGAATGTAAACTTCATATATTTTCCACAAAAGATAAAATATTTGCTTTGTGTAAACCAAATTATTACATTAGATCTAAAATTTGTATGTCTAATGCAAAACCATGATGTTTATATTCAAAATGATCATCATATTTAAGAATTCCAGCAATGTAAATTATATTCTGGCCGGTAATTTGTATGAAATTTTTAGAGCTAAATAAAAAATAAAAAATTATACTTCACCACGATATGAGTAAATGCAACGGGAAAGTGAAAGTCCGGTTCTGGCAAGGTATCACAGAATGAGAAAAAATGAGAAATCACGGAAAGTAAAACTGTGTAAAGCGGGTAATACTGTGTGTGTGTGTGTGTGTATATATATATATATATATATATATATATATATATATATATATATATATATATATATATATATATATATATATATATATATATATATATATATATATATATATATATATATATATATATATATATATATATATATATATATATATATATATATATATATATATATATATATATATATATATATATATATATATATATATATATATATATATATATATATATATATATATATATATATATATATATATATATATATATATATATTGATAAAATCACAGGAAAAGGGAAACAGTTGCCCTGAAGATGTCTTGAATAAAGATAAAGCTAAGGTGTCCGCTGTTTCTTTTCCCGTAATTTTATCAAGATTTATCTTATCCACGCTTTCATTGTGGATCTACATGAAATATATAAATATATATATATACAGTATTACCCCGCCTAACGCGGTTTCACTTAACGCGTTTTATCATGTACGCGGTGCCTCGCCAGAGCTGAACTTTAACTTAACACGGATTTTTTCCACATATACGCGGTGAGTGTCTGGCTCGAGACGCTATTTTTAGATTTGCCCCACCCCCCACCCTGCCTGACTGCCTGTTTTAGCTCATAAAATTCATACAAATTGCCCGGTTAGAATATAATTTACATTGCTGGAATTCTTATAATTTGGTGATCATTTTGAATATAAACATCATATATTTTGCATTAGACATACAAATTTTAGATAAAATGTTTTCTCTAGTAAATATGTTATCTTTGTGCAAAACATATGACATTTATATTCAAAATATTCCTGGTCTTGCCATGAACTAAGCGTCGCTCAATTATATTATCCTAACTTTAGTTTGAGGTATTATTTATTAAAATTTAGTGGTTTTCCCCACATCTCCTTGGGACGGTTGGCGGGGTGGGGGAGGGAGGGACCGACTGACCATCTGTTACCCTGTGAAGAATATTTTTTTTTTTATTAACTGAAGATATTTGTTTTAGTTCATAAAATTCATGCAAATTACCCGGTCAGAATATAATTTACATTGCTGGAATTCTTATAATTTGATGATCATTTTGAATATAAACATCATATATTTTGCATTAGACATACAAATTTTAGATAAAATGTTTTCTCTAGTAAATATGTTATCTTTTGTGCAAAATATATGACATTTATATTCAAAATATTCCTGGTCTTACAAGGAATCCAGCAATGTCAATTATATTATCCTAACTTTAATCTGAGGTATTATTAAATACAAAATGTTAAAATTTATTTTTTTCACCCACTCTTCTCTTGAAGGGAGGATTGGTGGGGGGTGGGGGGGAGGGTTGGGACTGACCGCGCGGTTGCAAGAGGGGGGAGGCAAGGTGGAGTACTTTGATTGACAGATAGTGTCCTGAAGAATATTTTTTTTTTTATTAACTGAAGATATTTGTTTTAGCTCATAAAATTCATACAAATTACCCGGCCAGAATATAATTTACATTGCTGGAATTCTTACAATTTGGTGATCATTTTGAATATAAACATCATATATTTTGCATTAGACATACAAATTTTAGATAAAATGTTTTCTCTAGTAAATATGTTATCTTTTGTGCAAAATATATGACATTTATATTCAAAATATTCCTGGTCTTACAAGGAATCCAGCAATGTCAAATGTATTATCCTAACTTTAGTTTGAGGTATTATTTATTAAAATTTAGTGGTTTTCCCCAAAAAATTTCTTAGAGAGGGAAGAGCCAGCAGTGTAGTGTGAGAAGAGGGGGAGGGAGTTGAGTCCATTATTTGAATGGACATTAACTTGGCGACTGTATTTCTCTATTTCTCTTAAGTATTAATTGTGTGCATGTACCATCATAAAATTAAGATGTTATTTTCAATACAAATATAGTTGCGTTTCAAAAGTGGAGCGAGGCCTCGGCTTGGTTTTTGGCTGGAATTAAATCCCTATATGTTCTGTTGTTCACTTAACGCGGATTTCACTTTTAACACGGGACCCTCTAATTCTATTGACCGCCGCTATGGGGTACAAATCGTATATATAAATACACACACACACACACACACACACACACACACAGCGTCAGTCACAGCTTCTGCGCCGTTAACGCCCAATCCCAACAATGTCTGGACGTATATACGCCCTGCGCTTCAAAAAAAAAAACCACTTCCATCACGCCTGCTGGACCACCACTCCACGACCCCTTGACGGAGACACGATGATCCTCCCCATGCTGGCCAGATATTATGTGTTAAAGGAATAATCTTCCTTCCTTAGGCATTTGCCTCTAGGTGTAATGTTAACCTACATCTATTGAGGATAGAATCTTTCACCTACAAATTGACAATAACACATTTGCTGTAATCAGACATATCTAGTTGCCTCAACAATTGCAATTGGGGTTGCAATTTCAAATTCTGTGTCATTACTAAGGAATAACGAAGTCTGGTGCACTGCACTCTAAGATTAAGAGAAAACGGAGGAGTCAGGCATCCTGAAGTGAGAGAAAATGGATTCCTATGACGGGGCACTCAAATAAAGAGAGACATGGCTACATGTTTTGTGGACTACCCACTGTACAGTATTGAGCGTATCCTTTTCATCACTTTGTAATATACATAGTCATGCCTATGTGTGTTTCTGATAATTATCATAACATTATATCTTTAGTGGGTTTGAATGAAAGCAGTTGTACAAACACAAGGCGTCACACATGTCACTCAGACTGACAGACTTGACAAGTTTTACCAACCATAAAGACAGTTGAAGCTTTAAACATCACTCACCATGGATCTTGATTATTCCAACTGTAATCAGACATATCTAAGTTGCCTCAACAATTGCAACCCCAGTTGCAATATCAAATTCTGTGTCATTACTAAGGAATAACGAAGTCTCTGGTGCACTGTGCTCTAAGATGAAGAGAAAACGGACGACTCAGGCGTCCTGAAGTGAGAGAAAACGGACTCCTTTGACGTGGCACTCAAATAAAGAGAGACAGCTACATGTTTTGTGGACTACCCGCTTTACAGTATCCTTTTCATCACTTTGTAATAAACCTAGCCATGCCTGTGTGTGTTTATGATATTTACCTTAACATTATATATATATATATATATATATATATATATATATATATATATATATATATATATATATATATATATATATATATATATATATATATATATATATATATATATATATTTATTTAGTGGGTCTAAATGGTTGTAAAATGGGAACTTGGGGTTGGGTGCCTGGAACCAATTAGAATAAATCCCATAGGGTTTATGTAATTTCGGACAACGTCCATTTCGGTTAACATCACGTTTCCAAGAACATATCTAGGACAATCCCTTGTCCGAAATCCTTGGGGCCAGAGGAATTTCAGATTTCGGAATTTTTCGGTTTTCTGAATGGTTAGTTATTTTTTTTTTTTAATGTGTATTGGCCCATCCGTGCGTGGATCACTGACCCGCATCGGGGCCTGGGGGGGGGGATATAATAAAAATTATAATAATAATAATAATAATTCCTAGGTCTAGGTCGTGTTTCTCACTTTTGATCTTTTTTTCATTCTTGTATTTCTTTATTATTATTATTATTATTATTATTATTATTATTATTATTATTATTATTTTATTATTATAGTACTCCTGTATTATTGTTATTTTTGTTAATTTTATTATTATATATTTTTATTATTAATGTTATCATATTATTTTATTTTGATGTATTTTTATTAAATATTTTATTTACGATGAATAATTATTATAATTATTATTATTATAATTATTATTATTATTATTATTATAATTATAATTATTATGACTATTACTATTACTATTACTATTACTATTACTATTACTATTACTATTACTATTACTATTACATTTTCGCCCCCCAGGCCCTGATGTGGGTCAGTGATCTGTGCCCGGGTGGGTTAGTCCCTGTTGGAAAAGGAAAAAAAAAATAATGCCCCACAAAAAGAACTTTCAGTTTTCAGAGCTTTTCGGTTTTCGGAATTTCGGATAAAGGGTTGTCAACCTGTATATACAGTGAACCCTTACTTTACGCGGTTAATTCAACCCACAGTGTACCGCGGAAAGTGAGAAACGCGTAAAGTGAACAACATAACATATGGGATTAATTGAAATAGAGACCGGGCCGACCCCCAAACTCCACTTTTTCAGACACAATACCTACGTTGTAGTAAAAATAACTTCTTAATTTTATGATGGTATGCACACACAATTAATAATTAAGAGAAATATCAATAATATTAGGTTTTTTAACACTTACATTAGTAGAAAAGATGGCTGGGCACACGGGGATGGGGGGTTGGTTCTGAGGCAGAGGGCAGATTATTGGCCCTCATCTGTATCACTTGTATCAATTGTATCACTATCCACCACAGAGGCTTGCAGGGCCTCTTTGTCAAACCCCTCAAAGTCCATATAAGTCCATATCCTCACTATAATTATCACTATCACTGACTTCGGCCGGCTGTGGTGGGTGGCGGATGGAGAACTCGGTAATGTTTTGATGACTGGGCGACCTTGTGCGCACCCTGCTCGCGCCGCTTACACAACATGGCGGATGGCAGGAGAGATGGCGGGAGGTTTGGATCCAAAAATGGCTCGGCTCGCCTGCCGCTCTCCGCGTAAAGGGCTACACGCACCGCCGAATGTGAGCATTCCGGTTTCGGCAGGGTACCGCGTAAACGTGGAAACGCGGAATGTGGGACCGTGTAAAGCGAGGGTTAACTGTATATATATTTTATTTTATTGTTTTATTTTTTTTCTTAGGTTTTTGATATAATACAATCAGTAGTCAGGCTCTTTTTTGCCTTAATATTAGTGAAATGTACCTTACCCTAATGTAAACTTACCTAACATAACCTAACCTAACTTTACTTAACCTAATCTTTACCTAACCTAACCTAACTTTACTTAACCTAATCTTTACCTAACCTAACCCAACCTTTACCTAACCGGTAATTATTCAGGAGTAACCCGCAGCCGAAATTGATCGAAAAAGAATATATAAATGCCAGATTTTCACTGCTTTTATAATGGACACTGTTGTAGTTTGTGCAAATGTGTTAGAAAATGCATATTTCTAAAATAACTTAACAACATTTGTTGGTGTGAAAACAGACCTCACCAACCTAACCTTACCTAACTTCCTTCCCGGGGGCTGTGCCCCCTTTCGGTATATCAAACAGAAAGAACTCACTATAATATGGTGAAATTTGAGGCATTTTCTGAACGTGAATTGATACGGCTGCATCGGCGTTTATGCAGCTCGGTCGGTGGAGTGATTTGTTGTGATGGCGGGAAACATCGAGCGTTGAGGAAATGCTGAACAAATTTCTTTCCAGTCTGAAAGCACAGGGATTCCAGCAGTGTGCATAGTTCCTATTAATGGAACAATGTCGTGGTCTTTGAACAATTGAAGGGTCTCGTTGTCTTTATCCCTAAATTCGCATATTACATCCAAATAAGACCAGAGCCACCTCCACGCATCATGCTGAAGCTGAAACTGCCGTGAGCCCGGGGAAAAGCGCTGCAGCAAAGCGCGGGCTCATTCCTGCTGGGAAGACAAATTAGTACACCTAACCTAACCTTTATAGTTTGGAGAAATGATTATAAAAAGTATTTTGTCTTTGCAAATGTATTTTTTTTTTAAATATTGAAAATTTTCTAGATAACTGAATTGTTTGTCATGTGCATTGCGGCTTTCTTAGGTTAAGTAGGGCAACGTTAGGTTATGTTAGGTAAGGTAAGGTAAGATTAGGTAAGGTTAGGTTATGTTAGGGTAAGACACATTTCACTAATTTCGCAGCGAATTAATCACTACTGAATGTATCGGATAGAAAGTTTATAAACATAATTCTTTTTCTAAGAAAAAATGCGATACCATTGTTAATTTTTACCCCCGTTTTTTATTAGTTATGATGAACTTAGATTGGGTTTGGGTTAAGTATTATTTAATTATGAGTCATGGGTACATTAATAAGGCCTATCTGCCATATGGCAACAGGGTCTACCATTAGACAATACATTAAGCTTCCAATATCTTCCCAAGCAGTAGTACCTCCCTGTTTGCTAGCTGCCTACTACCTCTAGTTATAATGGTCAATAGGTAAATCAGGTAAATTTAAACAGGTGTTCAGATTCATTCATATTTTTTTTTATGTTGGTTATGAGTGTTCGGTCAGAAATGACAACTTCCAGTTTCTAGCATTTCTGGGTGGGTGAGGTAGAAACTTGGTTAAATTCAAAAGTAATATAGCTCAGTACGGTATTTACTCATTACACTTTCCAAATTAGAAGATCTACCACCAATCACATTTCAGGACGCAATCATTCTGCCAAGTTGTAAAATAGATATACAGTACACTGTACTAGATCTCACCATTTCCTCTCATATGTCATGGAAATCACACATCCAAAACATTGCTAAAGCTGCCTCCTGAAAGCTGGGAATGCTGTACAGAAGCCGTAGCTACTTCACTCCTGAGTAGTTGCTTCACATTTATAAGGGACTCATTCATCGTAACCTGGAGTACTGCTCTCATATCTGGGGTGGCTCTTCTGTCCAACTGTTAGATAGGGTGGAATCAAAGGCTTATTGACTCTCCTCCTTTAGTTGATAATCTTTCTTCCCTCTCTCTCTTTGCTGCAATGTTGCTTCACTCTCTCTTTTACAGGTACTTTTAACGGGAAATATTCGGTGGATTTGGCATCCTGTGTTCCTCTGGCAAGGCCGTGGATTCGTAACACTCGTCTTGCCTGCAGTGCTCACAGTTTCTCTCTGGCTGTCGGTCACACTGGAATAACCCATTACTGTATACAGGTCCACCACCGATTTTCCGGCACCCTTAGTTCCAAAGCCTTGCCGTATTATCCGTTTTGCCGGACCAACCGAGGTCAGGTAATAATAATTCAACAATACACCTCTGACCCACTAATTATACACCTCCTGTGTCTCTAAAGCACCATGGACTGCTAGAAACTTAAATTAAACAAATATTAAATGTAAATTAAATGTGAAAATGCCATAATTTTGAGCAACATTACTGTACACACATTGTACTCAAATGTACTTCATTAGACTAAAAATTTTATCTCTTGTGCCAACTATGTGATGTTTATACTCAAATTAATCACTATATTACAAGGATTCCAGCAATGTAATTTATATTCTGCTAAGTCTAGTCTGCGACATTTTATAAGATAAAAACTTTAAGCCTAAACTGCCTTCACCCTGGCTGTGAAGGAGGGAGAAGGTTGAGATGTTGAGAGCTGTCAGGGAGGAGAGATAACAAAGTGCGTAGTTATTAAAACAGAAGGAGTTTTAGTTTTCCACTTATAAAATGTCATTGAATTGACTTGGCAGTATATAATTTGCATTGGTGTAGTTCTTGTAAGATAGTGATCAATTTGAGTAGAAACATCACATAGTTTGTACTAGACATAAAAATTTTAGTAATTAACTTCTTACAGGTTTACCCTTAGGACAATTATTTCTTTTACTTTTTCACAATATATATATTTAGGGTGGTGTGTGCATGTTAATGAGTAAAAATAAATGAAGGAAGTTTCATATATCTTCCTGAAAATATGAGTTAAATAACTTGTACACAAATGTACTACACCAATCTAGAATTTCTATCTCTTGTGCAAACTATGTGATGTTTAAGCTCAAATTTATCACTATCTTGCAAGGATACCACCAATGCAATTTATATTCTGCTAAGTCTAGTCACCTACATTTGATAAGATAAAAAACGTTAAGCCTAAAACTAGCTTCACCCCGGCTGGGAGGGAGGGAGGCAAGTGCCGGACCATCAGTTCCCGGATAATCGGATAATCGGTGGTGTACTTGTAGTACATCCTTTTTTCCTCACACAGCCAAACTGTGGAATGCTCTGCCATCTTCTGTGTTTCCATACTCATGCAATCTGTCTCGCTTCAAAAAGTTGGTTTTCCGGCATCTTCGTGGTGTAGAGTAATATAATCTATTTCTTTTCTATTTTTAATGTTTACTCCTATTTTTTCACCCCCTAGGTCCCATTGTGGGTCGATGACCTGTGCCCGGGTGGGCTATTCCCCGTTAAAAAAAAAAGAAAAAAATGCTTGGAGCATAACTGAGCCCACACACTTATAAGTGACATACATTATTTTGCTTTGTAGGTGTGTCCAGTTGTGTAACAACCCACATGATTGATTATCTAGCAAGATAAGTGCAGGGCTAACACAATCATACACTAAGAGAGAGAGAGAGATTATCTTGAGTCTGACTATACCCCTCGACCATAGGCCCATGATCCAAGTGTTGCACCCATATAGGGATGTTGGTTCTTTGTTATTGCTCCCATTAAGTCACAGCAGTTCACTACATGAATTTTCAGATGAAAGTCATTGTTAGATTATGTAATATAATGTTATTTTGTTATATTTAATGGCTTATTGATGTAATTTTTCTACTTGGTCATGATTCCCGTGGGCAGTACAGCACTTTGTTTTATTACTATATATTTCCTTCTATTTACTGTTTGATTTGTCATCTTCATTTTTTTCTTACTTTCTTTTTTCTCAGAATGAGCAAGTAGTTGGTGTTTGTTTCACTCATAATTGTCAGTTCAATTTATTAAAGTCTTCTTAAAAACTTCCAAGATTTGCTTCTCAGTACAGTATTATACTGAAATTAAGATTGCCACTCAAGCTATTTTAACACTCCATAATCATCTAACAATACTAATGAGCTTGTCATATGATTTTTTTTTGTGATCAGTAGATTTTGCTGCATGCTCCTTTTATTTTGCTATTATTGTTCCACTAAAATTTTACATTACAGTATAGTCTCGTTTTACGCGGTCAATTAAACCCATGGAGGTCCGCGTATAACGCGAAACGCGTAAATGAAATAACAGAACATATGGGATTAATTGAAATAGGGACTGGGCCGACCCCCAGACTACCCTTTTTCTGACAGAATACGTACGTTGTAGTAAAAATAACATCTTAATTTTATGATGGTATGCACACACAATTAATATTTAAGAGAAATATCAATAATATTAGGTTTTGTAACACTTACGTTAGTAGAAGAGATGGCTGGGCACACGGGGATGGGGGGTTGGTTCCGAGGCAGAGGGCAGATTATTGGTCATCACCTGTATCACTTGTATCAACTGTATCACTATCCACCACAGAGGCTAGCAGGGCCTCCTTGTCAAACCCCTCAAAGTCCATATCCTCACTATCACTGACTTGGGCTGGCTGTGGTGGGTGGCGGGTGGGCACGAGGGAGACAATGGGACTGACGCAGTCAAGGTCATCGACTCATCGCCCCTGGTGGCAGGGCAAGCAAAGTTAAATAGACCAATCACAGCTCGAGGCGGAGGGGGTGCGTGGGTGGTAAGAATACGTGGCCCAATCAGAGTCCGAAACGTCATCTGACGTCAGCGGTGACGTAAGAGCGACCTAGCGCGCAGTTTGTCCGCGCCGCTTCCCGCGTAAATTCAGGAATGTACCGCGTAACTAATAATTGGCGCATCTGGACAGGTGCCGCGTAAATGACCAACCGCTTATAAAAAATCCGCGTAAACCAAGACTATACAGTGGTCCCTCGGTTAATGAACACAATTCGTTCCAGAAGGTCGTTCGTTAACCGAAAATTAAGTTAACTGAAACCATTGTTTCAATGGGATTTTGGGTAATTGGTTCCAGCTCACTGAAAATTACATACAAACGAAAAATAAATGCAGTAAAGTACACTTAATTTGAGGTATGCATGTAGAAGGCTCCTGGTTGATGATGATGATGATGGGAATTAGAATGGAGATGGGGGCGGAGGAGAAGGGAGAAGAGAAGGCATTGGGGTGGAAGAGAAGTCACCCCATGCCGCCATTTCACCCATAAAATTTTAGTTCACTTGGTGTAATTCAAGATTATTTTCTTTAAATCAACACTGCACTGCATTATATATTGTCAATATGTAAAATAAACTTCAGAATGACCAATAATTGTACTGTAAAAATGTAAAAATAGTTTATGTTAAAGAGAGTCTCAAGCAAGATGCTTCCACTGAGCAGACACACAAACTGATGCCATTCTGGGTAAGTCAAGTGGCTGTTTGGCACGCTAAAAACTAGTTCCCTGTACTTCAATTATGTTAAATAATTGTTAAAATTACTAAAAACTTTAATATAAGAATTGGAAAATTATTGAAAGTACAACCTTCTTGATATTTACTCAAATGGTAACGAATTTAAACCCTAAAACCGATTACTGTATTGGCGGACTAATACTGCAGCTGGTGAGCAAGCGAAAACATGTTGGGAAAAATTCGTAAGGAATTTGTGAACCAAAATTTTTTCATTAACCGGAGTGAAGAATCTTATGGAAGGTAATTCGTTAACCAAAATTTCGTTAACCGAGGCGTTCGTTAACCGAGGGATCACTGTACTGTATAAAGATTTCATGTCCTCATTTATCATGTTCCCCAAATTAATTTTTTGTGTTATGTATGCATGTTGTAAAATAACTGCTGTTTCTCAGGAAAAGATGTCACTACAACGTGTGCTAAACAGCTGGTACGGTGTTAACAAGCAGATGTGGCGCCTTGTGTATCGAGCTTCAACTCACGGTTATTCTGCTGATGCATTTCATCGCCACTGTGATGGTGTTGCTCCAACTTACACAATAGTTATGGTCAGTAACATATACAGTTCTTTATTTATTTGGATTGATCTTTTAATTTCCTGTAATGGTCTTTTTTATTGTATCTCATTCACAGAGCTATTTCTTGATATTAAAGTAAAGTAAATGTATCAGGTTAATTTATTAGGATGAAAATGATCCAGAATAGTGAAACGAATGATCTTGACACATTTATTATATTTAATATTCCTTTAGAAAACAAAATCATCAAATACAAAAACCGGTTTTACTACTACGACCCGGTGTTGCTGCACACCATAGAGAACATGTCTTTCTTGCTTCGGTTTCTACTCATCACCTCCCTGCTGACCACCTGAGCTCGGATGTAGCCTTCCCTCCTCTCCTGGCTGTACACGTGACTGCTGGCCTCGCTCACTTGCTGTACACAACGCTCTATACTCTGGGTGTACGAGGGCCAGGCAGGGACATGCATGGGGTTGTCCAGGAAAGCTCTGACTTGAACATTGGTGAGGCTGCAGGTAAGAAGGGGCTCACTGCCAGCCTGGATGTTATCCAGATCTATGAGATCAGTGAGGGTCTTGGCACCTAGATTGACTTCAGGAGTCTTCCTGACCCTGAAGGAATCGTCACCAACTGATTCGTCATGCCCAGATCCTCTCATAAGTCTCATATCCAAGATCTTTTTGACTGCCACTCTTCTCTCCTCCTCATCCTTACTGCAGAGCATTGTCTGCAGAACTGCCTCAGGATGAGCATACCAGGAAGATCTCCTCACAGTCTGCTCCACAATCTGAACAACCTTCCTTGGCTGACTCCTCAGGAGCTCAAGCTGGAAGAGAACATGCCTCGGACCTTCGGAGAACGATGACTTGACCTTGGTGTTGAACCAATTTGGCAAGTAGACACTCACGATGAATTGGACAATAAGTCTCAGGTTGTGAAGCTGGTTCCCTTTCAGTTTATGATGAGCGACCCAAATTCTGCAGAACCTGAGAGCCGTTGTGAGCCACCTAGAATGTGAGACTGGACCTATCTGCAGGTAAGCAAGTCTATCAGGCATGACCCCAGTTTTGATGGCACTGCAAATCATGTAACCATAGTACTGGTCAGTACTCAGGTCGTCAATGACAGTATGTGCAAGCTCAACGAGTGGAGGGCCAACTGTGATTTTTTTCAAAGCTCGGATTTATTTCTAACTCAGTGGCAGAGTCCAGCATCTTGCCAAGAGGACCAGACCATCTGTTGTTTGAAAGAGTCTTGCCATCCAGCTCCTGGATCAGATGTCTGAGTGGCAACTCATTGGTGTGGAGGTCACAAACAATCCAGACCAGCTTCCTCCCAATCTTCCGCTCTATCCACTGTATGACCCCCCCTTGCCACCCTGTGTTCGTGTTGGTGCTGTCCCCTTCAATGGCCTGCAGGGTCTGGTCTACGTTCTTCTCTCTGAGCCAGTTCACAATGTTATCTGCCACTATCTCAGCTGGTTTCCTGATGTCATCTTTCTCTGGGGTGAAATGCCACAAATACTTCCCTCCTGGTACACTGCAGCAGGAGTAGTGTTCCTCCTTCACCATGGCAGGGAACAACTTGTCAGAATCTCCAACTTTCATGAACACTTTAGTGTCATCCCTTCTCCCATCAAAGAACAAACAATTGATTCTATTTTCTCTTATCCCCTTATCAAACTCCTCTTCTAGGTTACTGACAAGTTTCTCCTGAGCTCTCCTTACTTTGTTATGATCTATCATCAGGTGTTATCAAACCACCGTCAACCCAGGCAGCTGTTGCTATCTCTGCAGTTTCTCTGAGACCAGTGTGGTGTCGCATGCTGGCCAGAGCTATGCTCGGGATATCTTTCCTATTTCGAATCTTATGCCTGGAAAGTTTGGGATCATTATTTTCTGGGTTAGGGACAAAGTCACCATTCTCCTGGTCAGCACTCGGATCAGCCATGGGGAAGTCATTAAACTCTGAATCAGCTTGACTCCAATCATCGGCCTTTTTTACCTCACCCTGGGCCTTCTCAAGTCTCTTTTCCTCGGCAACTCTTCTCTTCTGTCTCTCTGTGGCAGCCTCCTGTCTCTTGGACTCCGGAATATCTTGGCTAGAAATCATGAGAGCCCCTATGCTGCCAGTCTTCTCTCTCTGTGCTTTGACAAATGCCAGTTCGATCACAGGAATCTTCAGTTCACGCTTGCAAATACAGGAGATGTGGGCCTCGGGTTTACAGTCACGATCGCATCCAAACTCAGGACAGAGAACAATTGGGCACTTGCAAGTAATTATGTCAAATAACTGGTCCAGTTGCTTGGCAAAGCTGTCCTTAACTGCAAGTTTTCCTCTCCCAAGAGAGATATCTCTTGCCTTTTCCCAACTGGCTAGCAGTCTCTCACTAATCTTCTTTTGACTTGTTATGACTGGAGGCTTGAACTGAGCGTTAGCCAGAGTGTACTGTGCCAAAACAGCTTTGGTCATATCACTGGCAATGTCTTTGTTTGTGTAAGTTCTTTGGTTCTTTTCACTGATTTGCCTGATTAAAACACCGTATCTCAAAGCATCTCTCAATGTAGACAACTCCGACTTCAGGAGCTCTCTCCCAGACCCAAGATAGTGACTGAGATGGCTGGATTTTTGGTTCCTCGTCCTGACACAAGCAGCCATCGCAAATATTATCAACTTATAAATGCATCAGAATCTGAAACAGAAAAAAATATTGTTAGTTGGGTTGTTAAAGAATGAAGTCAGAAAGCAATGTTCACTATTTAATTGTAATGCACTAATGCAGCTGTACGTTAGATTTTCGATAAATTTCACGCTAAAATTTACCTAGCAAAAGGTTGCAAAATATTGAAACTGAAATTATTTTCTGTTTATATACACTAAAATCTACCAAAAAAGTGATGGGCCATTAGTTTTAGCTGATCTTCCCTCCTATGACACACCCTATTATGGGAGGTAACTCGTTAACCGAAATCTCGTTAACCGATGCGCTCGTTAACCGAGGGATCACTGTATAAATGAATAATAATATGGTCACACAAGAGGAGATGGGACTCCATTGTTTTCGTTAGTGTTTACAGTCGGAAGTCCGGAACGATAGTTCTACATGAGGAAATGAAGAAAATAAGACCCTGGTTGTAGCTGCAGTAAAATTAATGTAAAAAAAATTAATATATATGTTTTAGTAATGTTATTTAATATTAATAAATGAAACCATAGATGTAGCTAACTACTAATGACAAAGAAAAAAAAGTGACATGGATTGGGAACGCCAACATATACATGCGCATTTAAGGATACCACATCATTTATCTTTTTAAGAATGTGTACTAAAGATTCATTATTGCTTATGACTGAATATGTATTTGATTGAATTAATCTTTATATGCGAAATGAACAATACAATTCATTTATAATGCATAGAATATTAGAACACACAAGATTATAAGAGACAACATTGTTGTCAGTTATCCACCTGTATGTTTTAGTTAGTGTTATTTAATGTACAGTAGAAATATCCACTGATATTAAAGAAAAAAAGTGAGACTGATAGTGGAACGCCAATGTATACAGTACGTGCGCACTCAAGGAAACATAGTCATTTATCAATTCAATTTCAATTTCAATTGTTTATTCCTTGATAGAGGAAGCGGGATCCTAGTACTGTCACTAGGTACCCCTGTACAATAACACCAGAAGCATCTGGCAAGTGTGACAAGTATATACAGTATAAATATTATAAAGGGGCTTACTAAAGCCTAAGGAAGGAAGGAAGGGTATTCCTTTAACACATAATCAATGTTATTTACATAATATCTGGCCAGTATGGGGAGGATCATCGTGTCTCCGTCAGGGGGTCGTGGAGTGGTGGTCCAGCAGGCGTCACGGAAGCGTTGTGTGTGGGGACATCTTAGGAGGGAGTGGATAAGGGTGTGGCTGTCGGGTCTTCTGCATAATGCACAAGAGCGTTGCTCAGGGGATGCGGCGATACCAATCTCCCAAGCAAAGTCATACCCAATGATGATACGGGCATCGTCATTTATCTTAAGAATACAGTCATGCGCCGGTTAACGTCCTAGATATGTTCTTGGAAACGTGACATTAACCAAAATGGACGTTGTCCGATCATCACATAAACTTTGTCTTTATACTTATGTGTATGTGGAATACTATATATGTACATATACACTCTTACTCTTAAATCACTACTGTAATGTGATACAGGTGATTAATTTTTATCTCTTGTGCAAAATACATGACGTTTATATTAAAATTATTCACTGTCTTACAAGGATTCCAGCAATGCTGGGCAGATGGGGGAGAGGGAGCGAACGAGCTTGGGGGGGAGGGGAGCGGGAGTTGAGGTGGTACGTTGGACAGTTGGCACCGGCCCAAGTTCTAACGCGTGTTTATCAATTCTTAAGTGACTAAGCTTCTCTCTTATATAGCCAGTGAAATGACCTGGGTGAATATAATTTACATTGCTGGGATTCTTGTAAGATGGTGATTATTTTAAATATAAACATGCTATAATTTGCACTAGACATAACAATTTTAGGACCGTAATCAAATTAGTACATGTGCACTCCAGCTTTGCACTAAGGTCATTTATTTCTTTTACGTACATGTAAATGGATGAAAACAAATGAAGAAATTTTTGTAAATCTACCCAAAAATACAGTTGAAATACTTTATATTATAAAATGTACACTAATGTACAGTATAGTCTGGATTTACGCGGTCAACTGAACCCGTGGAGGCCCGCGTAAAATGAGAAACGCGTAAATGAAATAACAGAACAATTGGGATTAATTGAAATAGAGACTGGGCCGACCCCCAAACTCCATTTTTGCCGACACAATACGTACATTGTAGTAAAAATAACACTTAATTTTATGATGGTATGCACACATAATTAATAATTAAGAGAAATATCAATAATATTAGGTTTTTTAACACTTACTTTAGTAGAAAAGCTGGATCGGCACCCGTGGATGGCGGCTGGTTGTGAGGCAGAGGGCAGAGTAGTTGCCCTTCGGTGAATCACTTTCACGACTCGCAGAGGTTTGCAGGGCCTCCCAGACAAACCTCTCAAAGTCCATATTGTCACTATCACTATCACTGACTTGGGCTGGCTGTGGTTGTGGTGGGTTGTGGGCGAGGAAGTCCTCAATACTACGTTGACGACTAGCATTGATGTTGTCGAGATAGATCTGGATATACGGCTCCATAAATTTCGTCAGATGGTTATTAGACGCTTCATACCAATGCTTGTCTGGGTCATTGTTAAGGATGAGCTTAATTTTCTCCCCCAACTTGATGATTTCCTTCACACAATCATGGCTTGGTCCAGGTAATTCAATGTTTTTCTCTGGTGGTGGGGGTCCGCAGAAGCCATTGTGAGTTGTGAGGGGAATAGCGGGCGCAAGAGAGAACTGTATACGCGTAGAACTGAGAACAATGAGACAGGCCTTGCTAGATCAACGACTTCTACCCTCTGGTGGCAGGGCACGTCATGTTACATTAGAACAATCACAGCTAGCGGCGGAGGGAATGCGTGGGTGGTAAGGATGTGTGGCCCAATCACAGTCTGATACGTCATATGACGTCACCGATAACGCAACAGCGACATACTGCGCAACCTTACTCGCGTCGCTTGTTGTCGCCTGAGCCGCTTGAATCCAAAATGCCCGGCGCATCTGGACCCTCCAGCGACTCGCCGCGTAAATGACCAAATTTACCGCGTAATTAAAGCATTTCAATTCTGGCAAGGCACCGCTTAAATGACCAAACGCGTTAACCAAAACCGCGTAAATCTAGACTATACAGTACTACAATTTTTATCTCTTGAGCAAAATATATGATGTTTATATTCAAATTAATCTCTGTCTTGCAAGGATTTCAGCAATGCAAATTATATTCTCCTATAGTCTGAGATATTATATGAAAAACTTAAGGCCTAAAACCCCCCACACGAGGGAGCGTGGGGGGAGGGGAGCGGGAGGTGAGGCGATGTGATTTCACAGTTGGCGCTGAAGGCCTGCGTGTTTATTTATCATTCCTTAAGAGTGACTAAGCTCTTCTCATAATTTGCCACCCAAACGACCTGGGTGAATATAACTTACATTGCAGGGATTCTTGTAAGATAGTGATTTATTTGAATATCTGTATAAACAAGCTATATTTGCAATAGACATAACAATTTTAGTACCATAATCATTTAGTACATGTACAGTACAGGTTTGCACTTAGGTCCATTGTTAACCGAGGGACCACTGTATTGCAGTGTACTTGTACTATACAATATTGACTAAATTCACAAGATAACGTACACAACTAATGGTTGGTAAAACTTGTCAAGTAAGTGAGTGTCAAGTCTGTCAGTATGAGTGGCATGTGTGAGTGCTTGTGTCCCCCATCATAGGAGTCCGTTTTCTCTCGCTCCAGGATGCCTGAGTCCTCCATTTTCTCGCACCAGAGATTTTGTTATTCCTTAGTAATGACACAGAATTTGAAATTGCAACCCCAATTGCAACTGGGGTTGCAATTGTTGAGGCACCTAGATATGTCTGATTACAGCAAATGTGTTATTGTCAATTTGTAGGTGAAAGATTTTATCCTCAATAGATGTAGGTTAACATTACACCTGGAGGCAAATGCTTACTAAAGACTAAGGAAGGAAAGGATATTCCTTTAACACATAATATCTGGCCAGTATGGGAAGGATCATCCTTTCTTCGTCAGGGGGTCGTGGAGTGGTGGTCCAACAGGCGTCACGGAAGTTTTTTTTTTTGGGGGAGGCCACGGACGTATATGCGATCGGACGTTGTTCGGTTGGACGTTAACCGGCGCATGACTGTGTGTACAAAAGATTCATTATTGTTTATTACTGAATATGTATTTGATTGAATTAATGTTTATATACAGAATGTGAAATGAACGATGCTGTAGTGAACTTAATGTGAAAAAATTTAATACCTTTATGTACTTTTTAAGTAATATTATTTAATGTTAATAAATGGAACACTAGAAGTAGCTAACTACTAATGGTAAAGAAATAAAGCAAGACGATTGGGAACGCCAACGTATGAACAGTAAGTGCTTACATGTGGAAACATATCGTCATTTCTCCACATATGAATATGAAAGTAACTCTTATTTACTGTTCATATATGTTGTAAATAATACAGTCATGCGCCGGTTAACGTCCGACCAAACAACGTCCGATCGCATATACGTCCGTGCCAAAAAAAAACAAACGTGACATCTGCTAGACCACCACTCCACGACCCCTTGATGGAGACACGATGATCCTCCCCATACTGGTCAGATATTATGTGTTAAAGGAATATGCTTCCTTACTTAGGCTTTTTTTAAGCATTTGCCTACAGGTGAAATGTTAACCTTCATCTATTGAGGATAAAATCTTTCACCTACAAATTGTCACTAACACATTTGCTGTAATCAGACACATCTAGTTGCCTCAACAATTGCCACCCCAGATACAATTGGGGTTGCAATTTAAAATTCTGTGGCATTACTAAAAATAGTAAAGTTTCTGGTGCACTTTAAGATTAAGAGAGAAAACTCTGGACTCAGGCATCCTGATGTGAGAGAAACCAGACTCGTATGACGGGGGATCAAATAAAAAAAGCATGGCTATGTGTTTTGTGGACTACAGTATTAAGCGTACCCTTTTCATCACTTTGTAATAAACCTAGCCATGCCTATGTGTGTTTATGATATTTACCATAACATTATATATATATTTAGTGGGTCTAAATGGTCGTAAAATGGGAAACTTGGGGTTGGGTCTTGGGTGCCTGAACCAATTAGAATAAACCCCATAGGTTCTGTACTTTCGTTATCAGCGGAGTCCCAATTAGGCGCGATAACCAAGGGATGACTGTTCCCAGGTGACCTCACCTGGGTACCTTCTTAATTCCTGATAGTCCACCAATCGAAAGTTTGGGACTCTGACCATATTGTCATTGTTTTTCGTTTCCCAATTTAGGGTGAACCTGACTTCTCTGTGATCACTGTTCCCTACGGTAGTTCTTCCCCTATTGTGATATCTCTGATACAATTTTTTTTATTTGTTAATACTAGGTCTAATATATTGTCACCTCTAGTAGGTTCTGTAATTAGTTGTTTTAAAAATTTTTCCTGTACTGCATCTAGGAAGTCTTCAGATTCATAGTCACCTATAATGTTGTCCCAGTCAATATTTCTGAAGTTGAAATCCCCCATGATGCACAGGTTGTTGTATTTTGCTGCCCTACTCATTTCCTGCCATTTGAGCTGAGCTGCTTCCTTCCCAAGACTTTGAGGCCTGTAAATCACTCCCATAATTAGTTTTTCTCTTCATTCCGCAATTTCTACCCATACAGACTCGGTTCTTATTTCACCCTTTATTGAATTATTAATACAACATTTTATTGTATCCCTGACGAAGAGTGCGACCCCTCCCTCCTTCCTACCTTTCCTGTCCTTGTGAAAAAGGTTGTACCCTTCTATGTGGTACTCTGATAAAATGTTCTTGCTCGCCAGATTCATCCAAGTTTCGGTGATTGCTATGACGTCTACATTCTCGGTACATTCAACCGCTCTCAGCAAGTCTATTTTATTTCTAACACTCCTATTGTTTGTATAGTATACTGTACATTTAAACCTACCCTTCCCTGGTCCTGTTTTACCCCTTGTCCTGAGTAACCAATTTTACTCCCCTGGACCTGCTTGTTTTATGACTCCCACTTACCCTGACTTCTCTCTACTGGCAACACCCCCCCCCCCCCCCCCACCTTTGGAGTGACAATTTCACGCTCCAGGGATGCAGACAACGTCTTTATCCCCGCGCGAGACAAGTGTACTCCGTCACGACTGTACAGGTAGTCGTTGCCATAGAATCAGTTATCAATGAACGCCCAACCAATGCTTTCACAATGTTTTTCCTGTTGACAATTTATAGCAATTTCCCCTGGACAGCCATTCACTGCCAACTCCTCTTCTTGGCAAGACACCACATATTATCGGTATCCCTCCCCTGTCTCTAACCTTCCTTAGCGTCTCCCTATACCTCTTGAAAAGTTCCTCACTCCTAATATTTCCTATGTCGTTACTTCTTACACTAAGACACTACTGGCTTGGTACCCTCCCCTGACAAAACCCTACCTATCCTCTCAGCTACATGCCATATCCCAGCCCCAGGAAAAATCACCCTAGTCCTACGTTTCCTGTCTCTTGCACAAAAAGTCCTATCTAAGAACCTCACCTGGCTGTCCTCAACTATCACGAGCTTACCACTGGGCAGGGTTTGAACAACTGCTCTTTTCCTCCCTGGCACCACACCGTCCTGCCTCTTCTCTTCCTCATAGTGTTGCTACTATTAGTAGCAGCACCGTCTACTAGTTTGACTGTGTGTGTATGTTCTGTTGTAGCAACATCTTCTACTCCAACAGTATGTGTGTGTTCTGTCGTAGTTCCACTGGCACCATGTGAATGTAGGGGTATGCCTATAATTTAGTAGCTGCTGCTAGTCCTAAGCAAATGTACACAGTCTAAAGTATACTTAATTGTCCAATACAAGGGCATATTTAAGGGGGGGAGGGGGGTTCAAAATCCCCCAAAATGAAAAGAACTATTCCATCCTGCCTCTGGGCTTTTAGATCTTGTGATCCCTGCCCCTTCCCAACATAATTCATGGATCTGGCCTTGGCTTAATAAGCCAATTGGATGAAGTACTTAATACTAACCTTAAAATATGTCCAAATACCCTTTGCTTTGCTCGCTGACTGTGGGGGCTGGTCTGAGTGAAAGTCCAGGGCCACTTTTCAGTCCCAGTCCGTCCCTGGTCGTAGATGTTACTCTCAGGTGAAGGTGTAGGTTCCTGTGGTGCTGAAAGTGACGAAGGAAGGTCTGGTAGGTTAACGGAAGTCTCAGCTTGTTTAATGTCGTCCTCAGAACTCAGAGCAGGTGAAGGTGATGCTACTGGCATGGAGTGTGGAATTGGAATGGTTGACGTGGGCCTGAAGTACTGGGTAACAGTGGTCTGTTTTGCAGCTCGTTGCTTCTGAGAATAAAGTTGTTTGTAGGGTGCAAGGGCAGACAGTATCACATGGTTGAAATGCTGGCTCCTCTCTAAACTATGGTCCATGTCCATAACACACTGTGCAAACTCATCAGCTGACTTGAAAAATTCAGCCATCTGCTTCGTCGTCATCTCCTTTACCTCCAGAACAATATCATCATCCGCTTCCTCCTTGTTTTCTTCTGTAGCAGTCAACATTACTAGATCGTCAACACTAAGTTGCTCATTGTGAGAGTCAAGGAGGTCAACAATATCTGAAGTCTCAAAGTCTGAGAACCCCTCACCACCTACTTTTCATCTGAAAATAAGTCTTGCACAGTTGCAGCTAAAGAAGGGAATCCAGTGAAGGTATGCACACACACACACTCCGGCTAGAGTGACTTCCAGGATGCTTTGAAAGTTGATGACCTTACTTCTTTCCAGGATTCGTCAATGTAATTGATGGCACATCTAACATTGAATGACTTCCACCACTCTCGGCTAGCAACACACCTTTTTGGTCCCCTTTTCCAGCTAGTCCGGCAGCTTGGTTGGGCCCAATCAAGTTATTCGGCTGGTCACAGTGTGGCTATAGGGTCAAGCAGGCATTAGGGGACTTGGCACTTCTATGGTCCAGGAGCTGCCATCTTGACCATCTGGTGGTTACCCACATATTCTCCCCCATTACCTTTGGGGTCACCAGGGTCTTATCTCTGGCATTGACCTTCCTTTGATGGGCTCTGTAATGGGTAGGGGGGGGTGGAGATGACCCTGCACCCATCCTTGGACATCCTCTAGATTATCAGATTGGAAAAGGTGGCTCTGGATCACAACAAACAACAACAACAGCACTCACCACCACCAATACTCACCACCACTCACCACCATTACCAACATTCCCTTCTGACTCCCACCCTTCCCTTCCCACGATTGCACTTGAACTACCACTGACGTAAGAACTGTTTTTATTGTCTTAATGTTTTTGACCTTGTGATAATCATTTTTCTTCTTTTTTCTTTGTTTTTTTTGTTCATTCTATATGGACATTTCTGTGTGTATGTAACAGAGTAAAAGAAAATTAATAAAAATACATATACAGTCTCTCCTCGACTTACGACAACCGGGACATACGATGGCCATGGTCGTATAAAATATTTTTCACATCACGTATTTTCGAGTCCCGACGTTAGTGGTCGTGCTGTGTACTGAAAATTTTTTTGTTTGTAATTCCCTTTAAAATGGCTGGCAAGCGTAAAAGTGAGAGTTCTCGTGGTGCTGAGAAGAAAAAGAGACACCCATTTTAGAATTTCTATGTATTATTTTCGCCTTTTCGACATGACCAATTCGACTTACGACCTGGTCGTCGGGACGGAACCCCATCGTAAGTCGTGGCGAGACTGTATCTACTCAAAATTGCTAGTTGAAAAATAACAATATCACATCTCCACCTGGTAGGAGGAGAGATAAGGCTGTGTAGTTATGGTGACATCTAACTTAGCGACCTGCCAAGTCCACACACACACGTTCTTGGGAGGTAAATTAAAATATTTTGTGAAAATTTATTGATTTTATGTCTTACTTATAAATTATTTGAGTTATTTAGACATTATTTAATCATTATAACAGCAGGATATAAAACTTGTTTGGGCTCTTCATGGGGTCAGGAGCAGAACCTATTTTCCCAGATTTGTTATTAATATCAATATAATAATCAATCACTTACCAATGGCTTTTTGATGTCCCATTCCCCATTGTATAAAGGTCATTGGCTGTATGAACCTGGTTCGAATGGGTCAGAGTGCCCCTTAAAGTCGAGGTCCATTTGTATCTCGAGGGATACCTGTATGCTGTATACAGTGGGGTCGCATTTTATGCTGGTCTCGCATGCATGGTTATAACTTATGTAATTACCGTATATACTCGTCTATAACCCCCCCTCGTTTATAAGTCGATCCTGATTTTTTGACCAAGAAATCGTTAATTTATGATATTCCTCGTTTATAGGTCGACCCACGTTTTTTAGGGTAATGGAACAACAAAACCTTCAGTAAAAACGCTCTACGTCCTATAACCTGAGGCTAGCCGTGCCCGAGACACCGAGTGCCGAAGGCAAATTGTTTACCATTTATTATTACGACACGACACTTTACACCACTTTACACTGAAACGCGGGTAGTTTCAACAAAAATATTGTATATTTCCATTCAAGTATTTACTCAAGTCAATTAGGAGGGAATATTATTGTAATACAACAGTTTTTTAACTAAACCATTCAAAAAGCAGTTACGGTAACATCTTTTGAACGAAAGAAAGCGAAAGTCATTGTTTTCGTCACGATTTTATCCCACTTTCCACTGTAATACGTATGTAATTTCAGCAAAAATATTACATTTCCGTGAATGCATTATATCAAGCACAGTATGAATAGAATATCATTGTAATATAACAGAATTTTAACCGAAAACTATTAAAAAAACGAGTAACATCTCAAGAACATCGGAAGCTTAGGTAAAGTCTTTTGTTTTCGTCATGTATTTTATCCTATTTTACATTGAAATACATCACGTTTCAGCAAAACTACTATTTAGTTCCGAGAATATATTCATTCAGGCGCAGTTTAGGTAAAATATACGTGTGATGTAATAGTTTTTTAACTGAAAACGATTAGAAAAACACGTAGCCTCTAGCCCAGATCAATCAGAGGATTGGGAGAAGCTGTTTGGTGCTGCAGACGATGACAAGGAAAATGATTTTGATGGATTTTAATGAAAATATTCAGAAATATTGTATCGTAGTATTTATTCAAGTCAATTAGGATAGAATATTATTGTAATACAACAGTTTTTTAACTGAAAACCATTCGAAAAGCGATTACGGTAACATCTTTTGAACAAAAGAAAGCGAAAGTCATTGTTTTCGTCACGATTTTATCCCACTTTCCACTGTAACATGTATGTCATTTCAGCAAAAATATTACAGTATTACCCCGCTTTACACGGTTTCACTTTCCGCGATTTCTCATTTACGCGGTACCTTGCAAGAACCGGACTTTCCGCGGTGCATCTACTCATATACACGCGTGAAGTATAATTTTTTTTTTTTTATTTAGCTCATAAAATTCATACAAATTAACCCTGCCAGAATATAATTTACATTGCTGGAATTCTTACAATATGATGATCATTTTGAATATAAACATCATGGATTTTGCATTAGACATACAAATTTTAGATCTAATGTAATAATTTGGTTTACACAAAGCAAGTATTTTATCTTTTGTGCAATATATATGAAGTTTACATTCAAAATGTTCCCTGACCTGCAAGGAATCCAGAAATGCCAATTATATTATCCTAACTTTAGTCTGAGTTATTATTTATTACTAAAAATGTAAATTACTATTTTCTCCCAAAGCTTCTCTGGTAGGGAGGGTTGGTGGGGGGTGGGGGGGAGGGAGGGACGGACCGACCGACCGACCATCTGGCCCGGTTGGAAGAGGGGGGAGGCAAGGTGGGGTACTTTGATTGACAGATAGTGTGTGTGAAGAATATATTTTTTTTTTATTAACTGAAGATATTTGTTTTAGCTCATAAAATTCATACAAGTTACCCGGCCAGAATATAATTTACATTGCTGGAATTCTTACAATTTGATAATCATTTTGAATATAAACATCATAGATTTTGCATTAGACATACAAATTTTAGATCTACTCTAAGTATTTTCTTTTCTCTGAGTAAATATGTTATCTTTTGTGCAAAATATATGACGTTTACATTCAAAATATTCCGTGACCTGCAAAGAATCCAGAAATGTCAATTATATTATCCTAATTTTAGTATTGAGGTATTATTTATTACTAAAAGTTAAAATCTAGTTCTTTCACCCAACATTTCTCTGGTAGGGAGGGGGGGTGGGGGGGGGAGGGTTGGGACCGACCGACCATCTGGCGTGGTGTGCAGAGGAGGGAGGCAAGGTGGGGTATTTTGATTGACAGATAGTGTCCTGAAGAATATTTTTTTTTTTTTAACTGAAGATATTTGTTTTAGCTCATAAAATTCATACAAATTACTCGGCCAGAATATAATTTACATTGCTGGAATTCTTACAATATGATGATCATTTTGAATGTAAACATCATGGATTTTGCATTAGACATACAAATTTTAGATCTAATGTAATAATTTGGTTTACACAACGCAAATATTTTATCTTTTGTGCCAAATATATGAAGTTTACATTCAAAATATTCCCTGACCTGCAAGGAATCCAGAAATGCCAATTATATTATCCTAACTTTAGTCTGAGGTATTATTTATTACTATACGTTAAAATCTAGTGTTTTCACCCAAACATTTCTGAGAGAGGTAGGAGCCAGTGAGCTGGGAAGAGGGGGGGGGGGAGTTGAGTCCATTATTTGAATGGACATTAACCTGGCGACTGTATATCTCTTAAATATTAATTGCGTGTGCATACCATCATAAAATTAAGATGTTATTTTTACAACAACAGGTATTGTGTCTGAAAAAGTGAAGTTTGGGGGTCGGGCCAGTCTCTTTTGGAATTAATCCCATATGTTCGTTGTTCACTTTACGCGGTTTTCACTCTCCACGGTACCCCGTGGAATCAATTGACCGCATAAATCGGGGTACTACTGTATAAAAAAACACTGTATTTTAGCTTTCATGGTTATTAAAGACATCTTCAGGTCCTCAAACCTACTAATCCCCCACTCAACAGTGTTGTAGTGTAGTACAATTGTCACTACTATTCATCAAAATACAATACAATACAATATTGTATTCATTAATTAATACCCCAACACCACATCAGGCATAAAATCTTTTGTGTTAGACACTGTGAGTTGGAGGGAGGCAGTGGGTGAGGTGTGGGGTACGTGATATTGGTTCACACTCTCTGTGCTCTCTGTATACCTATTGTATTGGATGTACAATGCAGCTTGGTGCTGGGAAGGCAGCATGGTTACAAGCGTTGAGTAGGGAGAGCTGGTTGGTGAGGGTGCTCAGAGGAGGACCAGCTTGTGGGTCGCCATGGTCGCCAGCTGGAGCGAGGGCCGCCAGGCAGGAGCGGAGGAGGAGGTGTTGCTTGCTGGTGGCTGTAGGTAGTAAGAGAGAGGTCACCACGAGGTGAGGTCTTATATAGTGGAGGTAGGCTGGCTTAATAGTTGACCTCAGTCATGTAAGGCGGCGCTGGTTGCTGACCTAGATCACGAGGCATACACTGGGGAATTCGCGGGGTCGGCTAGTCAGCAACAAATAGCGTTTGTAGGGGAGGAATCCACTACAGAGGCAATACAAACACCTCCAACACACACTCTCCAACATTTATTATAATATATTCTCGTATGATCAGTGTATGTTTTGTCATGGTTAATATAAAATATTAAACACATTAGAAAAATACAATGAATAATTATTAATTTGACATCAAAATTACCTGACAAGTCGAATAATAAGGCAATTTTTTCACTCAGACCTCTCTACTGGGAGGAGAGTAGATGGCGGGTAAGCTTAGCCATTGTCAAATTTACTAGTTTTTCATTTAATCATTACAGTACTGATACATTATAAAAAGTATTGTATTGTATTTTATATGAAGGGTACAGGTATTAAAAAGCACAGAATATTGCAGTAAACATACTGTATACCTTTATGAGTACAGAGTAAATAAAAAACGAAGTAAATTTTTTTACAATGGTAATGACAGGCATGGGGAGATGACGAGGAACCTTTTTGGGGGGTGTGCGGTCAGTTCTATCTCCCTCCCTCCCTCCCTCCTTCCTTCATACCTCTTCACCTTCTTACTCCTTACTGAATTTCAAAGGAAAGAAAACATTATATAATTTGTATAATGAACATTCTCATAAATTACCGACTCATGAATTATAGGAATAGAATATGAATTATACTGTACAGTACTGTATTAAGATACTATACAAAACTAGATTTGGGTGCGTACAGTACTGTACTTACTTGAGGGTGTCTTGGTACAGTAATGTGTGGTATACAAACAATGGCCACTGCTAAGTGAGGTAGTGTATACACAGTTGACCCTCGTTAATTCGGACCCCTTTAATCCGGATTTCGGATAATTCGGACAAAATCTGAACTATAATTTTTTTTTTTTTTATAAGGAATATTACCTACGCGGACCTTAAGCTAAAATGCTGATGCACCCACTGCTGGGATAAAACACCAGCCTGTTTTTGGTTAAATGTACATCTCCACCACTAGTGTGGGGATGTTAGGTGCGAGGGACTGTCCGTATCAAATTTCTGGCTCTGGGATTGTCCTATAGATGGCGTGCGCGCGCCAGACTGCCAGTCATTGTTGACTTAGCGCCATATGCGAGTATCAGTGTTGTGTTGCCCTGCAATTTTCGTTGATATTTCAGTGATTAGGCATCTTTCAGCCTTGTATTTTACATCATGTCTTCAAGGGGGAGTAAATTGCCGAAAAGGAAGTATGTGACCCTTTCTGTGAACCAGAAACTGGAACTTATAAGGAAGTTAGAGGCTGGTGCTTCGGTGGCTAGAGTTTGTGACGAGTATGGTGTTAAAAAGCAAACAGTTTCGGACATATGCAAAGCTAAGGACAAACTCACTGCATTTTCTTTTAAATATAATGCAATATTCACCCCTAAATCAGTTAATTCGGGCAATCGGCTAAAATGGACACCCTTCCCCCCCCTATTAGTCCGAATTAACGAGGGTCAACTGTACTGTGTTCGCGCAATGTTAGTTTCCATTAAAATTATACATTGAAATCACTGTTGATGTCTTAACACAGCTTAAACGCTGTGTTGTAGGTTGATTGTGTCCTATGTACAGCAATTGTACAGTGCTGCACAACAAACTACAAAAAAAACAGGAGTGAGCAACAGATGAACCTTGTGGGGAAACTGTTTACAAAGAATTATATTCTAAGCCTGCCCTGAGGCTAGCCTGGGGTGAGAAGGGAGGGGGTCTTCTACAAGATGCATCAACCAATTACAGATGCCCCATGAGGTCACATGACAGCATTAGCCAATCATTGCGAAGGAGCCTATGACCTAAGTTACCTCGAGCGTCTCAGCCTCCGGCCATCCAAGCACAGAGGACCCAGGACTCGGGAGCATGATGCAATATTTTGTCATTTTTCTATACATGTTATAGTATGTACAGTATTTAATATTATCAATGATAAAACATACACTATAAGTGGCTGATCATATGAGAACATATACAGTACAGTAATAATATTGGAGGTGTGTGTAACACTGTATCGGTATTAATAGCTAGGGCCCTTTTCTCAAAATTTATAAAATACATTAATGAAAATTAATGAAAATTAGAAGTAATAGATTTATAAAATTCAAAAAGTTGGATGGTCCATCATTATTCTTATTTGTATTATTTTCATTAATACTGTATACATACATATACAGGTATTCATTTTTTTTTTATCTCTCGATTATATACCGTATTACTCACTAATGAGTCATCCATCATGCCACAAGTTGAGTTGTGTTTCATGAACTATACACTTACTGTATGTGTAGTGGTCTTTTGGTGAGGCAGGAGGGGTGCAGTCAGTATCTCCTACCATATGGACAGGACTGATTCCCGTCAGCTTACAGTTGCCATTTAGAGATTTTTTCAAAGCAATTATCCAATAGTACAGTGGGGTATGCTATAACGAATCTAATTGGTTCTAGAACCTTGTTCGTTATAGCATTCGTTCGTTATAGGATTAATCCGTTCCAGGCCCCCAAATACAACCACTTAACACTGAAAAATATAATATAAAATTGTAAAAAAGTGCATAAATATGCATCTAAACCCCTGAAATAAAGAATATCATTAATACTTCTAATAAAAAAACAATAAATTAGTAAAAAAAAAAAAATTTTTTTTTTTTTAAATGTTCGTTGTAGGAGTTTCGTTCGTTATAGCATTCTCAATTTTATAGGTAAAACCATTCGTTATAGGAATATTCGTAGTAGGATCCGTTCGTTATAGCATACCCCACTGTATTTGGGATAAAATGAGTGGGTATTAGAGCTTATTGTATTGATCTTGTGTACATTAAAGCCTTGACTAACAATGGTTGTAGATGTACAGTAGTAAAATTAATGTAAAAAGTACTATATGTATCTTTTAATTAATGTTATGTAATGTACGTACAATAGAAGTAATCAATGAATTGGTGGAGAAAAAAGTGAAACTGCGCGGGAGGCCAACCTATGGACGTTGTACATACGTATAGTGAGAGATGATATGATGGAGGTGTATAAATGGAAGTCAGAGTTGAACAAAGGGGACATTACAAAGGTACGGTACTCAAACTATCTAACCAGGAGCGAACTCGTAACAATGGTTTTAAATTAGACAAATTTAGATTTAGGCGTGAAATAGGAAATCATTGGTTTGGAAATAGAGTAGTGGACAAGTGGAACAAGTTACCAAATATCATCATTAACTCAAATACGCTGGATAGCTTCAAACATCGGTTGAATGGATATATGAGCAATAGGGATTGGGTGTAAATGGGACTGCCCAGTATAGGCCAATAGTCCCGCTGCAGCTTCCTCCATTCTTATGTTCTTATGCACTCATGGAAACTGTGTCATTTATCTTATGTACACATGTACACACACACCACACAGACACACACACCACACAGACACACACACACACACCACACAGATACACACACACACAAGCACACACACACACAAGCACACACACACACAAGCACACACACACACAAGCACACACACATACACACATGGTGAATTAGGGGGGGGGGTTATCTCGGTCACTTTTACTTCCAATAGACCTATAGTGGATGCTCTCCCCTACAACTGCCAACCGCCATTTTGTCGCTAACCAGCCTACCCAGCGGCGAGTTCCTCAGACCAAGCCTAGCTTTCGGACTGCATGGCGATTGGCCAGTTACCGCCTTTCACCTCAGCCAATCTGCAGTGCCGCTCACTTCCGGCAGACTTGTATAAATATCCCCAGCCTAGCCGTGAAGAGGATTCTACTCAACGCGTTCAAACAGACAAGACCTCCTCTCAACAAGCTCCTCACCACACAGCAATTCCCTAGCACTGTATTGTACATATAATGTATTTTATAGAAAATGCCATTTTGAGTTTCCCGTCTCACCTCCATCCTTAGTGCGAGATCTCATTACGCTACGCTACAGACCCTTCTCCTCCGGCTGGGGTGGGGGGGGGGGGATATTAACGCATACAGTACTTAAGGATAAAGGCAGAGGGGTTTTATTGGTTTGCTTATAAAATGTAACTGAATTGACTTAGGAGAATATAACTTACATTGATGAAATTCTTGTTAGATGGCGATTAATTTGAGTATAAACATCCATTATTTTGCACCAGACATAATAATTTTAGTAATTAACTTAGTACAGGAGTACAGTATATTTGAGTACTGGTTATGATGCTGCAATTTATGTGATTGCAGTTTCAAAGCTTTGTGACATCACTAATGTATAATGAGTCTCCATATACAGTCAACCCTCACTTTACGCGGTTAATGTAACCCACAGGGTACCGCAGAAAGTGAGAAACGCGTAAAGTGAATAACATAACATATGGGATTAAATGAAATAGAGACCAGCTGACCCCCAAACTCCACTTTTTCCAACACAATACCTATGTTCTAGTAAAAATAACATCTTAATTTTATGATGGTACATGCACACAATTAATACTTAAGAGAAATAGAGAAATACAGTCGCCAAGTTAATGTCCATTCAAATAATGGACTCACTCCCTCCCCCTCTTCTCACACTACACTCGCTGGCTCTTCCCTCTTGAGAAATTTTGGGGGGAAAACCAGGTATAGTAATAAATAATACCTCAAACTAAAGTTAGGATAATATAATTGACATTGCTGGATTCCTTGTAAGACCAGGAATATTTTGAATATAAATGTCATATATTTTTCACAAAAGATAACATATTTACTCAGAGTAAACATTATATCTAAAATTTGTATGTCTAATGCAAAATCTATGATGTTTATATTCAAAATGATCATCAAATTGTAAGAATTCCAGCAATGTAAATTATATTCTGGCCGGATAATTTGTATGAATTTTATGAGCTAAATAAAAAAATTATACTTCACCCGTGTAAAGGGGTACACCCACCGCGGAATGTGAGCATCCTGGGTTCTGGCAGGGCACCGTGTAAACGTGGAAACGCGGAATGTGGGACCGCGTAAAGTGAGGGTTGTCTGTACTCTGGTTTATTCATTGATCAGTTGTCTAAGTGCAAAAGTAGCCCTATTGAGCCATCTTGTATCAATTAATTTTAAAATGGAAATTATAAAGTAAAATTTTAAAAGACAATGATTTAGAAGAGCTGCTACTGTGTGTGTTGTGTAAGTGTCTTGGCATGTCACCTCACCACCTGACTAACAAACTCTTCATCAACTTCTTCAAATCCTACAAATCTTTCTTGACAAGCTAAATCAAACACACACACACACACACACACACACACACACACACACACACACACACACATACACACACACATACACACACACACACACACACAAACATGCACACCAGAATTAAGACAACAAGCATCCAGTGAGGGTCTTGTTGTGTGACTGCATGGAGACGAATTAAGAATTAAAAGATCGGTGTTGAGGAGCTTATCGCTTGGCAACACTGGTGCATGTTATCACTACTTTCCACTCCATCTCTCTAATCCCCCACACCTTTCTGCTTTCTCAATCCATATTTTAAAATGTTATGTACAGTCAACCCTCGTTAATTCGGACCCTTATAATCCGGATTTCGGATAAATCGGCCGAAATCTGAACTAAGCGAGGGACTTTCCGTATCAAATTTCTGGTTCTGGGATTGTCCCAGTTGCAATTGAGGTTGCAATTTCAAATTCTGGTTCATTACTAAGGAATAACGAAGTCTCTGGTGCACTGCACTCCAAGATTAAGAGAAAACGGAGGACTCAGGCGTCCTGAAACGAGAGAAAACGGACTCCTATGATGGGGCACTCAAATAAACATACACATAGCTACATGTTTTGTGGACTACCCATTGTACAGTACCCTTTTCATCACTTTGTAATAAACATAGTCATGCCTATGTGTGTTTCTGATAATTACCATAACATTATATCTTTAGTGGGTCTGAATGAAAGCGGTTGTACAAACATAAGCACGTATCTAGGACATTAATCGGCGCATGATTGTATAATGCAATATTATGCAATAATAACCCCTAAATCGGTTAATTCGTATAATTGGCTAAAACGGACACCCTTCCCCCCCTATTAGCCCGTTTTAACGAGGGTCGACTGTAATGTAATGTTGAAGGGATACAACTTTGTTCATTTATACTTATACTTATTACAATCTCTCTAAAATATTTTTGGGTTCATGTTTGTTCAAGACGTCTTCAGGTCATAAGGCTCACTAATCCCCTACCCAAGAAAGGGTGACCTGACATTCCATCAGAAAGTCAGTAATATGAGACCACTAATCCCCTATTCTACCTCCACCTGACATTGAGTCAGGTCTGGTCCCTCCCCAAAATACTTGAGCTTTCGTCTTGATTCAAGACATTTCCAGGAAATCTCATGATTTTCGACCTCGTAAAATTTGTTCCCTAAGTCGGAATTTTTTTAAATTCCAGCTTTGGGAATGCTTTTCCGAGCAAAAATTTTTGGCTATCTGAGAGTTCTAGGTTTGAGGGATTCCAGCTAACAGAGATATTATTGTACAGTAAAGCCTCCGATAATGACGGTTCATATTTAAGACCTTGGTTAATTTAGGACCTAATTCAATTTATGCCATTATTTTCTTCGTATTTACGACGAAATTTGAAAAAATAATCCCTTTTCATATAAATAATAACTAAATCCCAATATGTATTATATAAAAAAAATAAATGAATTTCAGTAGGAAATATTAGCGGCAGGCCACGGGAGTTACGCTAAATGATGCACAGCGAGTGTTAGGCAGGCTGTTCCACTTGTTTACTACTATGTGGTACAGCTTCACATTTTATACTCTGAGTATAAGTAGACCCCTGGTTTTGGAGAGATTTTTTCGAGCTTAAAATGTCGACTTATGCGCCACAATTTATGGTATATATTAATTTTTTATACATTAATTTTACTACAGCTATAACCAGGCTCTTATTTTCTTCACTTTCTTATGTAGAACCATCGTCCCGGACTCCTGGCTGTAAACACTAATGAAAACAATGGCGTCCCATCTCCTCTTGTGTGACCATATTATTATTAATTTATATTGTATAAGGTGCATTCATAAACATTATTTGAAGAATATAGTTTGCATTTTTTATTAATTTTATTGTTTTGGGGGAAAAGAGGGTAAAAAACCACACAAAAGATTGAAAAGGTCACACTTGGGAACGCATCCCATTATTATTGCTTTATTTTAATGGTAATTAATGATTCACGATACGATGATTCACTTTACACTGCAATATTGGAGAACACTAGGCCAGCAAACTCATGTGCAAAGAAATGTATATTCCCTCTACGTGTTTGCCCTTAGGACGGTGTGTGCATGTAACTGAGTAAAAATAAATGAAGAAAATTACGTATATCTACCCAAAAATACAGTGATCCCTCGGTTAACGAACGCCTTGGTTAATGAATTACCTTCCATAAGAATCTTCAATTCGGTTAACGAATTCCTTACGAATTCTTCTCAACATGTTTTCTCTTGCTCACCAGCTGGAATATTAGTCCGCCAATACAGTAATCGGTTCTAGGGCTTAAATTCGTTCCCATTTGAGTAAATATCAAGAATGTTGTACTCTTCAATAATTTTAAAAGTTTTATATTAAAATTTTTAGTCATTTTAACAATTATTGAACATAATTGAAGTACAGGTTGTACCTCTAGTCCGGCATTCTGTGGTCCGGAAACTCCCGTGGTCCGGAACGATTTTAGTTTGTCCAACAGGTAGATAGGCAGCTTTTTTTTTTTCTTTTTACTTATCTGAATTATTATTATTATTATTACAGGAGTATTAAATTTTTGCCCCTCAGGCCCTAATGTGGGTCAGTGACCTATTCCCGGGTGGGCTAATCCCCTTACAAAAAAAACCCGCGGGTAATTAAGGTTTGTTTACATCCGGCAGTTCGGCTGCTCTCTCTCTCTGCTTGTCTATACAGAGTACAACATTTAACCCTTCAATATATATGAGCAGTAAATAAGTGTTGCTTTCATATTCTTATGTAGAGTAATGACGATATGTTTTCACATGTGCGCACTTACATACGCGCAGTCTCACTTTTTTTTTTACCATTAATGGTTAGCTACTTATATTGTTCCATTTATTAACATTAAATAACATTACAGGTACTTCAAACAACCATATTAATTTTTTTACATTAATTTTACTGCAGCTAAAATCAGGGTCTTATTTTCTTCAGTTTTATATGTAGAACCAATCAGTCACTGGTTTTGTAAGCTTTAACATAAACAATGCCGGCAGCCATCTCGTCTCCTCTAATATTCCACGTATTATTAATAAATTGTATTGTTAATTTTGCACACACAAACATTAATTCAATAAAAAGAAGTTCAGAAACATAAATTAAAATATATATGAACAGTAAATAAGTGTTGCTTTCATATTCTTATGTAAAGTAATGACGATATGTTTTCACGTGTTCTCATGCCCACTTACATACGCGATCTCTTTTTTCTTTACCATTATCGTTAGCTACTTCTATTGTTCCATTTATTTCCATTTATTAACATTAAATAACATTACTTAAAACAACCATATTAATTTTACTACAGCTACAGTCAAGGTCTTATTTTCTTCAGTTTTATATGTAGAACCAGTCAGTCACTGGTTTTGTAATCAACGAAAACAATGCTGTGTCATTTCCTCGTGTGTTTTAATATTCTACGTATTATTAATGAATTGTATTGCTCATTTTGCACACATAAACATTAATTCAATAAAAAAGACATTCAGTAATAAACAATAATGAATCTTTTGTACATAAGAGAAATGACGCTGTTTACACGATTATGCACGTCGTCTGCACGTTGGCGGGCCGTTCAAACCCGTCGAAATTCAAGTTTCCGCCGTCAAAATTTTTATTTATTTATTTTTTTGTGTGTTCCAATAAAATACGTTAAGAATTAAAAACTCGCGAAATTTGAGAAGCTACTATACGACATTTAACCCTTCAATATGTCTTCAAAGAGACCATGATGCAGAGAAAGTGGTGCTAGTGCTTCCAAGCATAAGCACAAGTCACTATCTATCCAGGAAAAGGGTGAATTTCCATGGTCCGGCACCGGTCAGGTCCCGAGGTTGCCGGACTAGAGAGGTACAACCTGTACTGTACAGGAAACTAGTTTTTAGTGCACTAAACAGCCACTTGACTCACCCAGCAGGAGTCAGTTTGTGTCTCTGCTCAGTGCTTGAGACTTTCTTAAACATAAACTATTTTTACATTTTTACAGTACAGTGAACCCTCACTTTACGCGGTTAATTCAACCCACGGCGGCCCACGTAAAGTGAGAAACGCGTAAAGTGAACAACATAACAAATGGGATTAATTGAAATAGAGACCGGGCCGACCCCCAAACTCCACTTTTTCCCGACACAATACGTACGTTTTACTAAAAATAACCTCTTCACTTGATGATGGTATTCACCCACACATAATATAGAAGGGAACAGTCAATAAGAGAAGAATAAACTGAAGGTTAGGTTAGAAAAAAACAAGGTTGGGGTTAACATTTACATTAGTAGAGGAGATGGGTCGGCGTAGGGGAATGGAGGCTGGTTCCGAGGCGGAGGGCAGGCTTCTGGCCCTCAGGTGAGTCTTCATCGGTGTCATCCACACTTACTAGTGCCTCCCTGACAAATCCCTCAAAGTCATCATCACTGTCTCTACCTCTGTCACTATCACTGGCTTGGGCTGGCTGTGGTGGGTTGCGGGCGAAGAACTCTGTTATGCTTTGCTGACGGCTGGTGTTTATGTTGTCGTGATAAACCTTGAAGTAGGGCTCCATAGTCTGCAACAGCTGGGTAGTGAAGATTTCATACCTGTTTGCGTCAGGGTCGTCGGAAAGGAGGAGCTTCACTTTCTCGATACACTCGATGGCACCCCTAACATTACTATGGGATAAGCGGCGTTCTTCTTGGGATGACGCACCACCTGCCTCTTCACTGACGTCATCATCATCTACCATCTCGTCGGTAGTCACATCAGGATCCCTTATCACTTCCATAATGTCGTTGTTGGTGGTCTCGGAGAAGCCTGCAGCTGTAACACTCTACGCAGCTTCTCTGGCAAGGTCCACTGCTACTGCAACAGTCTGAACCTCACCAGTCACAGATTTACTCTGCCTAACACCCGGAATGCCTTGCAACACATGTCTCCATACGTGACGAACAGTTGCTACAGACAGCTGATCCCATGCCTCCACCAAGAAGTCCACAGCTTTCTTGATGTTGAATGTTCTCCAGAATTGTTTTAAAAGTACTTCCTGCTCTGCCAACTGTTGATCCTCGTCGTCTTCGCTCTTGCTATCGGTGTTGGTGTCACTCAGGTTACGCAACTCTTCCTTGGTGTTGGTGTAGTCGTTCAGGAGCTTGAATTTTTTAGCAGAGAATGCAGCTTTTACATTACAGATTAACTCTTCGTCCATGGGCTGTAATATAGACGTAGTGTTGGGAGGAAGGAAGACCACTTTTACGTTGGGGTGACGATCTAACAGTAGGGGCGAGTGTCCTGGCGCGTTGTCCAGCAGCAACAAAATCTTGAATGGCACATTCTGTTGCTCACAGAATTTCTTCACATCGGGAACGAAACAGTCATCAAACCAGGAGAGGGACAGTGTAGAGAACATCCACGCCTTACGTGCAGTCAGCCAGTGGACACTTAGCTTGGTCATGTCCATGCTCTTGTAGGCGTGCAGCTTGTGTGCTGTGTGGATCACCGATAACTTGAGCTTACAGGTACCGGAGGCATTGGTGGTAAACAGGACGGTGATGCGCTCCTTCTGCAACATCCGGCCCCGACATTTGCTGGCATTCTTCACAACGAAGGTCTTGGAAGGTGGCTTTTTCCAAAAAAGACCAGATTTGTCCATGTTAAACACCTGGTCGTCGGTGTACTGTCCTTCCTCCATAATCTCACGTAAAAATGGAGGAAATTCCCTAGCCGCAACGCGGTCAGCACTAGCTTCTTCACCACCAATGTTGATATTGGTGATCTTGTTTCTCTTCTTAAACCTCTGTAACCACCCAGAGGAAGCATTAAAGGGTTTGGGCTCTGTAATTCCCATCTTTCGTGACACTGCAGCATACAGTTCACGTGCGTACTCCTTAACTGAGCGTGTGTCCACCGCCATGTTCCGTCGCGCCTGACGCACGAAGTAGCTCACAAGTAATTTTTCTGTCTTGAGAAGCACCTGGTTGTGGCAATACTTGATCATAGAAGCACCTGTAGACTTTGTGATGTTCATGTGCTCCTTTATCTTGGCTGCATCCTTCTTAATTGTCCTGATCGTAAACTCGTTAACACCATGCTGGCACGCGAGATCTACCTGTCTTGTTCCTTTCTCCAACTCTTGTATGATCTTATATTTAATTTCGTAGCTTAAGGAACGTCGTGTCTTCTTTGGCTTAGGGCGGTTGGGTCCAGGTAATGCAAGGTTTCTTTGTGGTGGCGGTGGTGGTCCGGTGGAAGCCATTCTTATGGAACAATGGATACCGATATACATGGTGTAGCCTGGAGGGGTGTAACTGACGCGGTAGGTCGAGGGGCTTGAACGTTCCCGCGGCGGGGCACGTCATTAAACCAATCACAGCTAGCAGAGAGGGAGGTAAGGATGCTTTGCCCAATCACAGTCCGCTGCGTCATATGACGTCACCGATAACGCAACAAAGACATACACTGCGCAACCTACTCGCGCCGCTTACACAACATGGTGAATGGCGGGAGAGATGGCGGGAGGTTTGGATCCAAAAATGGTGCGGCGCGAGAGGACCGCCAGCCGCTCTCCGCATAAAGGGGTACACGCACCGCGGAAAGTGAGCATTCCGGTTTCGGCAGGGTACTGCATGAACGTGGAAACGCGTAAAGTGGGACCGCGTAAAGCGAGGGTTGACTGTACAATTATTGGTCATTCTGAAATTTATTTTACATTTGACAATATATAGAGCAGTGCAGTGTTGATTTAAAGAAAATAATCTTGAAGTACACCTAGTGTACTTAAAATTTTATGGGTGAAATGGCGGTATGAAGCATGGGGTGATTTCTCTTCCACGCCCACATCCTTCTCTTCTCCCTTCTCCTCCACCCCCATGTCTAATTCCAATCATCATCATCATCAACCAGGAGCCTTCTACATGCTCACCTCAAAGTAAGTGTACTTTACTGCATTTATTTTTAGTTTGTAAGTAAATTTCTGTGAGCTGGAACCAATTACCGAAAAACCCATTGAATCAATGGTTTCGGTTTACGAGCAACCTTCTGGAACGAATTGTGCTTGTTAACCGAGAGACCACTGTAGTGAGTTGAAAAACAACCATAATACCTCACAGCTTGGCCCAGTAGCCTGGTGGTTACAGTGACAACATTAACCTGGCTATAATTCCATGATTAATCATGATTAAGCACTTTTATATCAGTAAACACTAATAATAACAGTAAATCCAGTGAAATATGGTAGGGAGGAGCAATGAGTTACAACAGTAGCCGACACGCTAACTAGCAAACGCAATCACTCACTTCCCTTACTGCTCCTGTTGCCAGGCATACTTATGGGAAAAATATATATCTTGTAGTCTAATTTGAAAATGGTGATGGGCACAGTGATAAACAGATTATATAGACCATGCAGTTACCTATGATAATGTAATAAGAAACATTGTATCATTACTAGAATGAATGAAATAATATTCCCACAAACAACAATTGACAACTCTCTATGTTTCCCGCCTCGGGCACCTATGTCCCGCGTGCTGACATCTTAGTTACACGGGCCTAAGATGATCTTTGCTTTGTTTTGGGAATGCTTCTTAGGGAGCCTTCTTGGCCTCCATAGCCCCTAAATTTTGTCCGAATCATTCAAAATCCTGATTTACTGGTTTCGAATTTTCGAGGGTTCACTAGACTAGAAATAAACATTTTGACATCTGACAACCTCACTGTGGCTGAGGTAGATGAAGTTCAAGCGTTATGTTAGCTGACATCACACTCTCTACTCTATACTTGTTCCTTTATGTTTTAAATTGTGAACTGCTGCAGCTTAAGGTCCCTCTTGGGACCTGGTTGTGACAGAGAAGCTTTAATAATTTATTTATATGTCCCAGTCAAGGATTGAATCTGGGTTTACACCCCATAATTCATGGGTATACTTCCTGCCTAGTTCCAGGCTCATCCATAAAATGGGGTTTCAATATCAGTCCTTCATTTTTTCTTAAATTTCAGAGCTTAAAAATCTTTCCCTGTATGTCTTTTCCTTCCTCTTGTAACCTGTAGTTCAACATCCACAAATTAAAAATTCTCTCTTCTTAAATGTGCAAATCAAAACAATATTTGAATTTATGTCAAAATATCTTTACCATTGCTGGATATGTTATTGTCATGTTCATCCTTTGCAGCTAATTTTACTTTTTTTAAGTATGGTAATTATCAATAACATACTAGCTTGTGTTGATGATGAAACTTCTTCATAAGTATAATTTGTATGAACCATAAAAATTATCTAATAATAAATACTGTATATCACTGAAAAACTTGTTCATCCAACAGGGTCAGCATGGTGAAATCTGTGGGGGCTTCAGTGATGTGCCATGGGGTAAGACTACCATGAAGGGCAGATATGTGGCATCAGACAAGGCGTTTCTTTTCACACTTGTTAATAACCAAGACATTCCACCTGCTAAATTCCCAGTAGTTAAAAAGATGTTTGCAATATGTTACCATCCTGAGTAAGTACATTACTGTTCATGTTTATTACTTTTTTTTAATGTTTAGTGTAATATTAATAGCCTGCGAGTTCTTGTAACTATTACCAACTGACACTTCTGGGTAATGAATAGAACATTCACCAAATGACCTATTTATTTACATATTCTAAAGAAATAATTAACCCCCTCTTCTACTGAGGTTGCCACAAATTGTAATCCATGCAATACTCATATAATCTCAGCCAACTGTAACTAGATACGTTCCTTAATCTATACTGAGGCTCCATCCAGTAGATGTACAGGACAGACAACCCAGAAGCGATGGGAAGCCAGAGGATCATCTGCAGTGATGTGTGTAGATTTGCAGCATGGGCATTCAGTAGAAAACAATTAGTTGCAGAGACGGACATATTTAAATAATGTGGGCATTCAGAACATGGCCGCCAGCTGCAGTGATGACTGAAGCAGAGCTTTGAGACCTTAATATTTCCCTCACAGGCAGAGACAGGGTGACCAAAAGTGATAACACAGCATTGTTAGGATGCCTCCAGATTCCAGCCTTCAACGCCAGTAGAATCCTGACAAGGGTACATACAAAAGAATATACATACAGTGAACCCTCACTTTACGCGGTTAATTCAACCCACGGCGGCCCGCGTAAAGTGAGAAACGCGTAAAGTGAACAACATAACATATGGGATTAATTGAAATAGAGACCGGGCCGACCCCCAAACTCCACTTTTTCAGACACAATACCTACGTTGTAGTAAAAAGAACTTCTTAATTTTATGATGGTATGCACACACAATTAATGATTAAGAGAAATATCAATAATATTAGGATTTTAACACTTGCATTAGTAGAAAAGATGGCTGGGCACACAGGGATGGGGGTTGGTTCCGAGGCAGAGGGCAGATTATTGGCCCTCACCTGTATCACTTGTATCAATTGTATCACTATCCACCACAGAGGCTTGCAGGGCCTCTTTGTCAAACCCCTCAAAGTCCATATAAGTCCATATCCTCACTATCATTATCACTATCACTGACTTGGGCCGGCTGTGGTGGGTGGCGGGTGAAGAACTCGGTAATGTTTTGATGACTGGCGCATGTATAAGCATGCCTCAACTATCGTAAAAGGGTACAGCGGAAAGTGAGCATTCCAGTTCGGCAGGGTACCAAGCGAAACGCGTAAAGTGGAACAGCGTAAAGCGAGGTTGACTGTATATATATATATATATAATATATATATATATATATATATATATATATATATATATATATATATATACAGCTAGACCCGACTTCTGACGGGTTAAGGGACCAAATCCAGGTCGTAAGTCCGACATGGTCGTAAGTCCGACATAGATAAAAAAAAAAAAAAAAAATCAAATTTTTTTTTTTAAAAATCTAAAAAAAAAAAAAATCAAAATTTTTTTTTCAACCCATCTATTAAAATACAGTACACTAAACGTAAAAATAATGAGGAATGGATACGAACAGTAAGTAATAAATAATGAGGGAATGGATACGAGGTGTGACTGAGCACTTACCTTAAATGTAGTCAGCTGGATCTGCCTTAGAGCCCCCATAATTTTCTGTTACAGGATACATAGGAGACTATAGTGGAAGAAACAGAAAGAGGAGACAGAGGCTGGGTGGGTCATCAATATGCATTTCCTTCAGACGGGATTTATGTACAGGGGGTAACTTTTACTGGTTTGAAGGTAATGGATCATCTTGAGGAGTGAAAGAGACAGCACTGGTGGGGCGTGAGAGCCAGTACTGGGAACTTCTTGAAATAGATGTCCAATTTTGACTACTGGTTGCTTTCTTTCATTATAAATTTCTCCTGCTTAACAACAAACATCTTGGATCATTCTGTCAACTTTGGCTTTCTTGCTCTATAGATTTTGATGTGTCATCAAACATTTGCATTCCTTTATTAATTCGCTTGTCACCTCCTACCATATCATTTCACTAAAGAAACTTTTTGGGGGTTTGGGTTCTTCTTCTACATTTTGTCTCTTGCTCTGCAGCTTTCTGTGCATCTAGTTCAATAAGATCCTCGTTACTGAGCTCTTCTGCTACACTTTCAACCAACTGTCAACATCTTCGAGTATCAATTTCCTACTCCGGCATTTCTTTCACTATCTTGTTACTAATATCCAAAATAACTTCATTTTCATTAAATCCTTTGAAACTTATTGCACATAACTCTTTTCAGGATTTTCTTCATATTCATTCATTAATGTTTTGTAACCTGATCCCCATGCTGTACTCATGTTCTTTATACATGATAAAATGTTAACTCCTTCAAAAACTGTCGGCGTTTTCTCACCTTCAGTAGCAAGCAACAGCCTGAAGCGGGGTTGATATGCGTAAATAATACCGCTTTAAAGGCAGCAGTAGCACCTTGATCCATGGGTTGGATGATAGAGGTAGTGTTAGGTGGAATAACACTACCTTAACATCAGGAATGCATAATAAGATGTCCAGGTAATGGTGGGTGATAGAACTTTATCCAAATCAATGGAAATCTTGAATGGAATCCTTTGTTGCAGACAACACCAGCAACAAATGGAATGAAACAAGTCATGAACAAATCTTCAAACAGTACTAGGGTCATCAGGGTTTCTTGTTATACGATAAAACACTGGCAGTGTGTGCTTGCTGACATGTTTAAGCCTGGGGTTCTCTGAAATATTAGATCATGAAGAACTTTAGCTTGAAACCAGCATTCCCCCCCCCAACCAAGTGTAATTCTGTCATGAATGCTGCCAGATCGGGGCATTTTTGCCCTCTTTGGATGTATGTCGCTCAGGCATGCGTTTAATAATCAGTCTCATCCACGTGAATATTTGCTCCAGGCAAATGAATTCCTTCCCTAATCACATCATCAACTCCTCCTTGAAGCTTCGGCAGCACCAACATCGGCTTTTAACCTCTCCACTCCTATAACATTGTGTGGAGCTGTAGCGTTTTTTAAATCCTATCAAACCACCCATGACTTCCTGTAAAGAGTTTGCTCACATTCATCTCCTGCCTGCTCCCTTTGGGCTTTGGAACAGAGCTTCTTGCTTTATGCCATGGATTTAAACACTTAAGGGTACATGCTTCTGTCTGAGGTCTTCTAGCCATATCTGTAATTTTTTCCATATACGTAGATGGGACCTTGTCTTTTCTTTGATGTATAAGTTCCCTTTATAGGTGTTGTTCCTTTCACTGCGCCTACGAATCGTTCCTTGTCCTTCAGAATAGTGGATATGTAAATTAGGAGTGTGAAAACCTAGGTGTGATAGAGATTGTTGCTACTGTTTTCCATTACTCATACTGTGTTATTATCTTCAGTTTCCATCTCAAAAGTAATTGCCTGTCTCCTTTCGCTTGGAGCACCACCAGCACTCACTTTTAAAGCTTTCCAGTAGTCATTATAAAGTCAATTAAATCACGATAATAACGAAAGTTCTGTGCGATCAGTATAGGAATGCGATAATAGCTTCAAACAAAAGCGCTCCACTGGTAAGAGTGTACTTACGAAAGCGACTTAAAGACACCTCCCTCTCGCCGGAATGAAGAAAGCGTTCGGTATAGAAAATCTTGTAGCGTCATTTAAGAAGAATTTTTATTTGACAGTGCATGATGGTATGTCCACGTATGGGCGTCACGGTCAAAGCAGGTCGTGGTACCTGTGGGCGTGAATCCGTAGTGAAATGAAGTCAGGGTCTGGCTGTATACAGTAGTGCCCATAGCGCGTCAATAAAACCCTGAGGGTACCGTGTTAGAGTGAAAACGCGCTAAATTGAACAGCAGAACATATGGGATTAATTCCAGCCAAAGAAACTGAGTCCGATCCCCAAACTCCACTTTTTCCTGTCGTATGTTCTAGTAAAAACTCTTATCGTAATTTTATGATGGTATGCACACAAATTAATACTTAAGAGAAATAGAGAGAAATATAATGCAGGAACAATGTCCATTCAAACAATGGACTCAACTCCCTCCCCCCTCTTCTCCACACTTACTGCTGGCTCTTCCTCTCTGAAATTTTTTTGGGGAACCACTAAATTTTAATAAATAATACCTCAAACTAAAGTTAGGATAATACAATTGACATTGCTGGATTCCTTGTAAGCCCAGGAATATTTTGAATACAAATGTCATATTTTTGCAGAAAAAATAACATATTTACTCAGAGTAAACATATATCTAAAATTTGTATGTCTAATGCAAAATCTATGATGTTTATATTCAAAATGATCATCATATTGTAAGAATTCCAGCAATGTAAATTGTATTCTGGCTGGGTAATTTGTATGAATTTTATGAGCTAAAACAGGCAGTCAGGCAGGGTGGCAGGGTGGGAGAATTTAAAAATAGCTCGAGCGGACACTCACCGCGTATACTTGGAAAAACCTGCGTTAAGTGAAAGTTGACTCTGGCGAGGCACAGCGTATCACGGTAAGCAGCGCTAGAAGCAGCGTTAAGCGGGGTAATACTGTATATATTCAGATGCAACTGTTGCCTCTCAAGATGTCTTGAATAAAGAAGAAAGCTAAGGTGCTCCGTTGTTTCCCTTTTCCGTGTGATTTTATCAAGATTTGTATTATCCATGTTTCATGTGGATCTATATGGAAAAAAAAAAAAAAAAAAATATATATATATATATATATATATATATATATATATATATATATATATATATATATATATATATATATATATATATATATATATATATATATATATATATATATATATATATATATATATATATATATATATATATATATATATATATATATATATATATATATATATATATACATATATATACATATATATATACATGCAATTGCCCCTCACTTTGTGTGTGTAACCGCAGAGGTCAGCGTAAGTGAACTCTTTCTCTTTGCTGTAAGGATTGGTGTAAGAAATGGGTCAGGCAGCCCCCAAACTCCCACTTTGGCGACACACAACTATATTGTAGTAAAATTTTATCTTAAATTTATGGCGATATGAAAAAAACAAGTAATATAGAAGAGGGTTAGGTTAGGAAAAATAAAAGTTAACATAGGAAAAATAAAGGTTAGGTTAGAAAAATTAAAGTTAGGTGGAACACTACGGTAGTAGAAGAGATGGGTGGGCCCTCTTTGAGGGATGGAGGCTGGTTCTACCGAGGCAGAGGGCAGATTACTGGCCCTCAGGTGAATCACCATTACTAGGTGAATCACCATCACTGTCACTACAGACTACTTAAGGGCTTCCCTGACAAATCCCTCAAAGTCTTCTTCACTGTCACTATCACTGGCTTGGGCTGGCTGTGGTGGAGTTCTTGAGCGGACTCGGTTATGCTTTGTGGCTGAGTGTTTATGTTGTCGTGATACACACCGTGATGTCTGGCTCCATAGCCTGCACCAGCAGGTATGGAAACTTCATAGCGGTCCTCGTCATTATGCATTAGGAAAGGAAAGGACTTCATTTTTCTCTGCACCTCCATAGCACCCTTAATATCACTATAGGTTAAACTGTGTTCGGAGGCAGCACTTTCTTCCTCCTCTTCACTGGCGTGATCTTCTTCCAACATCTAGAGTAGGCAGTCACTTCAGGATCTCTGATCACCTTTTCAGGATATAAATGGGTTGTGGTTTGGTCTCAGGAGAGCCTGGAACCTGTAACAGTCTGCGCAGCTTCTCTGGCAAGGTCACTGCTACTGCAACATTCTGAACCTGCCAGTCACAGATTGGCTCCTCCTCTCACCTGGTATTCCATGCAGCACATGTCTCCATGCGTGGCAATTGTAGCAATAGACAGCTGATCCACTTGTCCCACCAAGAAGTCCACAGCTTTCTTGATGTTAAATACTCTCCAGAATTGTTTGAACAGTATTTTTGCTGTGCCAACTGTTGATCCTCTCATCTTCTTAAACTCTTTACTATCGGTGGTGGTGTCACTCAGGTTATCAACTCTTCCCTGGTGTTGGTGTAGTCGTTAAAGGCCGTTTTTTTGTTGAGAATGCAGCTTTTACATTACAGATTAACTCTTGTTCCGCCAGGCTGTAATATAGGCGTAGTGTTGGGAGGCCACTTGCGTTGGGGTAGCCGATCTGTAGTAAAGGCGAGTGTGTCCTGCAATTGCATTTCGCCAGCAACAAAAGCCCGACTGGCACATTCTGTAAACTCACAGAATATCTTTACGCCGGGAACAAAACAGTCATCAAACCAGGAGAGGAACGGTGTAAAGGCATCCACGCGCTACGTGCGGTCGGCCGATGGAGCGTTTAGCTTGTGGTCATGTCCATGGTTTTTGTAAGTCTTGACTTCGTGCTGGCATGTGGATCACCCGATAACCCGAGCTTACAGGTACGGAGGCATTGGTAGTAAACAGGGCGGTGATAAACTCTTCTGCATCTTCGACCCCGAATCCTGCTGGCATTCTTTACAGAAAGGACTTGAAGGTAGCTTTTCCAGAAAAGACCAGATTCGTCCATATTAAACACCTGGAGATGCGTCACTGTACTGTCCTTCCTCCATAATCTCATATAAGCGGTGATGTGTTCGGCTCTTAAACCTCTGTAACCGCAGAGGAAGCATTAAAGGGTTTGGGCTCTGTAATTGCATCGCCATGCCACTGCCATGTACAGTTCACGTCGTGATCGTAACAGGCGGCGTGTGGAACATACATATGTTCGTCGCCCTGGCGCGCAAATTACCTCACAAGTAATTTTTCTGTCTTGAAAGCACCTGGTTGTGAAAATACTTGATCATAGAAACACCTGTAGACTGTGATCTTCATGTGCTCCTTATCTTAGCTGCATCCTTCTTTTATTATTTGAATCGTAGATTCATTCACACTGTCTTTGGTAGCCAAATCAACCTGCCTTGTTCCTCTCTCCAACTCTTGGATGATGGTATACTTCACCTCGTGGCAAGGAAAGAGTAGGTAATGTTCTTTGGCTTAGTGCGGCTGGGTCCAGGTAAGGAAGGTTTCTCTCTGGGGGGTGAGTGGTCTGGCGGAAGCCATTTTCTGGAACAAAGGATCTTGCGTTTACGGTGTGGCCTTGAGGATGGAAACTGCAGCGGCTAGGTCAGGCGTCGTCTTTCCTCCCTCCCTCCCTCCAATTGGACACGTCTTAACCTTTAAGCCAATTACAGCTAGCAGCAGGGGGTAGGGATGCGCCCGGTAATCACAGTCCACGTCGTCATATGGCGTCAGTGATAACATAACAGACACACACTGCTCAACCTTGCAGCGGCTTGCCCAGCGGAGGCCCGAAACGCACACAGGCAGGCAAGTGAATTGGCGGGTGGGGGCGAATCTAAAAATAGCGTCGCGCAGCACTCTCGTATGGGGTTCCGCGTGCAGCGTAATGTGAGCCGCGTTAGGTTCTGGCAAGGCACCGTGGCGTGGAAATCACGGAATCTTGGGACATAAAGTGAGGTTAACTTTATATATATATATATATATATATATATATATATATATATATATATATATATATATATATATATATATATATATATATATATATATATATATATATATATATATATATATATATATATATATATTTCAGCCCAATAAAGCAGCGGACTTCTACATACAATCAGCACCTCAACCCACCAGGATTGAACCCCACGGCACAAGCCTATGACTGTGACCGGGAGCATGGCACCGCTGGACCACCAGGATACTAAAGCAGTCTAGACTTTGTTATATTTCACAAAGCCTGTTCCAGGCAGGCGCCGTGAACCTCTAATAGGGGACCACCCGTATCACTTAGGTGGTCAGAATGTGAATACCAAATCGGCTTGACACGAGGATCCATATATATTTCATTAGCCCAATAAAGCCTGTGGAACTGTGACGGAGGCAGCACCGCTGGACCACCAGGATACTAAAAAAGCAGTCCTAGACTTTGTTATATTTCACACAAAGCCTGTTCAACGAGCTTATGGCCGTGAACCTCTAGGACTGCTTTTAGTATCCTGATGTCCAGCGATTATCCCCGGTCACATCATAAACTGATATATATATATATATATATATATATATATATATATATATACACATTAGTCAACCATCACTTTATGTGTTATTCAATCACCTGGTACCGGAAAGTGAGAAACGCGTAAAGTGAACAACATAACATATGGGATTAATTGAAATAGAGACCGGCTGACCCCCAAAACTCCAATTTCTTGACTACACACAACTATATGTAGTAAAAAATATTATCTTAACTTTATGATGGTATGCACACACAATTAATAATTAAGAGAAATATCAATAATATTAGGTTTTTTAACACTTACATTAGTAGAAAAGATGACTGGGCACACGGGGATGGGCGGTTGGTTCCGAGGCAGAGGGCAGATTATTGGCCCTCACCTGTATCACTTGTATCAATTGTAACACTATCCACCACAGACGCTTGCAGGGCCTCTTTGTCAAATCCCTCAAAGTCCATATAAGTCCATATCCTCTCTATAATTATCACTATCACTGACTTGGGCTGGCTGTGGTGGGTGGCGGGTGAAGAACTCGGTAATGTTTTGATGACTGGGTGACCTTGTGCGCACCATGCTCGCGCCGCTTACACAACATGGCGGATGGCGGGAGAGGGCGGGAGGTTTGGATCCAAAAATGGCGCGGCTCGCCACCCGCTCTCCGCATAAAGGGGTACACGCACCGCGGAATGTGAGCATTCCTGTTTCGGGAGGGTACCGCGTAAACGTGGAAACGCGGAATGTGGGACCGCGTAAAGCGAGGGTTGACTGTATATATACAGTCGGCCCTTAACATACGCGGGGGTTACATAACAGAGATACCCGTGGATGTTAAAAATCCGCGTATATGTGCTGCCCCCCCCCAAAAAAAAACCTGGTCCCCCCCATGTCCTTATTTACCTTATATACCTGTGTGTAGTTCAAGTTTTTAGGAACAAATTATTTGGCAAAAAATTGGGGGTCGACCTCTAAACGGGTAATAGTTTCGTTAGGTTGAAAAATATTTACCAGTAACTACCAGTAAACAATGGAAACGACGCACCACCAGCTGTGAGTGTCGGTACAGTTGCTAGATCTCTTGCGTCATTATAGCAAGCCAAGTAGCCAAATGCATGGTATGGTATGCACAGGACGATGTTAAACATAAAGTATTCATTTTTTAAAGTTTATTTATAGATACTGTACATAAATTTTTGTTCATTTCATTTGAAACATCAATCTTTGTTAATTAAATTTGAAACAAAAGAAAACTACGATACCGTATTTCTAAATACCTGGTATTTTCATTAAAATATTACAGTTGTACCCCGCTTTACGCGGTTTCACTTAACGCGATTTCTCATATACGTGGTGCCTCGCCAGAACCGAACTTTCACTTAACGCGGTTCATCTACCCCTATACGCGCAGAGTGTCCAGCTCGAGACGCTATTTTTAGATTCGCCCCACCCGCCACCCGCTCCCGCCTGCCGCCTGCCTCGCCTCTCCCTCCTCCTCCTCCTCCTCCTCCTCCTCCTCCTCCTCCTCCCTCCCTCCCCTCCCGCCTCCGCCTCCCTCCGCCTGGGCAAGCCGCGCTGTAAGGTTGCTCAGTGTGTCTTTGTTGCGTTATCACTGACGTCATATGACATATCGGACTGTGATTGGCCATGCATCCCTACCCCCCTCTGCTGCTCGCTGTAATTGGTTTAAAGTAATATGACGTGTCCACCCGGGGAGGGAGAGAGGGAGGAAAGAGGACTCTTCCGCGCTACTTTCATCCCTCCAGGTCACCCCGTGTATACGTGCATCCATTGTTCTGTGAAATGGCTTCCGCCGGACCACCACCGCCACCAGAGAGAAACCTTTCCTTACCTGGACCCAGCCGCCCTAAGCCCAAGAAGACACGCCGTGCCCTAATCTACGAAGTGAAATACCAGATCATTCAAGATTTGGAGAAAGGAACACGTCAAGCTGATCCCGCGCGCCAGCATGGCGTCAACGAATCTACGATTCGTACTATTAAGAAGGATGCAGCCAGGATTAAAGAACACATGAAAATCACAAAGTCTGCAGGTGCTTCAATGATCAAGTATTGCCAGAACAAGGTGCTGGTAAAGGTGAAAAATTTGCTGGTGAGTTACTTGATTCGTCAGGCAAGACGGAAGATGGCTGTCGACGCGCTCAGTGCAGGAGTACGCACGTGAACTTTACGCAGCAGTGTCACGTACGCTGGGAATTGCAGAGCCCAAACCCTTCAATGCTTCCTCTGGTTGGCTGCATAGGTTTAAGAAGAGGAACAAGATCACCAACATCAACATTGGTGGTGAGGAAGCGAGTGCTGACCGTGTGGCGGCTAGAGATTTTCCTCCGTTCTTACGTGAGGCTATGGAGGAAGGACAGTACACTGACGACCAGGTGTTTAACATGGACGAATCTGGTCTTTTCTGGAAAAAGCTGCCTACCAAGACCTTCGTTGTCCGGTCTGCCAGCAAGGTAAGGGGTCGGAAGTTGCAGAAGGAACGCATCACCGTCCTCTTTACCACCAATGCCTCTGGTACCTGTAAACCAAAGTTATCGGTGATTCACACAGCCCGCAAGCTGCACGCCTACAAGAATATGGACATGAACAAGCTTAATGTCCACTGGCTAACCGCACGTAAGGCGTGGATGTTCTCTTCTCTGTCCCTCTTCTGGTTTGACGACTGTTTTGTTCCCGACGTGAAGAAATTCTGCGAGCAACAGAATGTTCCATTCAACATTTTGTTGCTCCTTGACAACGCACCTGGACACTCGCCCCTACTTATGGATCGTCACCCCAACGTAAAAGTGGTCTTCCTTCCTCCCAACACTACGTCATTAATCCAGCCCATGGACCAGGAGTTGATCTGCAATGTGAAAACTGCATACTCTGCAAAGAAGTTCAAGCTCCTGAACGACTCTACCAACACCAAGGATGAGTTGCGTAAGCTGGGTGACACCGACAGCGAGAGTAAAAGCGACGAGGACAAGGAACAAGAGGTGGCGACTCAAGAAGTTCTCGTCAAACAGTTTTGGAAGAAGTTTAACGTCAAACAAGCTGTAGACTTCTTGGTGGAGACATGGAAGCAGCTGTCTATTGCTACGATTCGTCACGCATGGAGACATGTGTTGCATGGCATACCAGCTGAGAGGAGGAGTCAACCTGTGACTGGTGAGGTTCAGACTGTTGCAGTAGCAGTGGACCTTGCCAGAGAAGCTGCGCACAATATTACAGCTGAAGGCTTCTCCGAGACCACCAACGAAGACATCCTGGATGTGATCAGAGATCCTGAAGTGACTACCGACGAGATGTTGGAAGATGATCACGTCAGTGAAGAGGAAGAAGGTGCGTCATTCTCCGAAGAACACAAGTTAAGTCATAGTGATATTAAGGGTGCCATGGAGTGTGCAGAAAAAATGAAGTCCTTCCTTTCCCGCGACAATGACCGCTATGAAGTCTTCCATACCCGGCTGGTGCAGGCTATGGAGCCGTACATCAAGGTGTATCAAGACAATATTAACACTAGCCGTCAAAAAAGCATTACCGAGTTCTTCACCCGCAACCCACCACAGCCAGCCAGAGCCAGTGAAGGTGACTTTGAGGGATTTGTCAGGGAAGCCCTGACAACTGTAACTGATAGTGATGGTGATGCACCTAGTAATGGTGATTCACCTGAGGGCCAGTAATCTGCCCTCTGCCTCGGAACCAGCCTCCATCCCCGTATGCCAACCCATCTCTTCTTCTAACGTAAGTGTTACACCTAACTTTTAGTTTTCCTAACCTAACCTTTATTTTTCCTAACTTAACCTTTATTTTTCCTAACCTAATCTCTTCTATATTACTTGTTTGTTCATACCATCATAAAGTTAAGATAAAATTTTTACTACAACATAGTTGTGTGTCGTCAAAAAGTGGAGTTTGGGGGTCGGGCCAGTCTCTATTGGAATTTATCCCATATGTTCTGTTGTTCACTTAACGCGGTTTTCACTTAACGCAGTACCCTGTGGGTTCAATTGACCTCGTAAAGCGGGTACAACTGTACATCACAAGTATGTTTTACCTTAACTGTGACTGAATGAATACAGGTATTCTCAGAAATGAATATGGAAATATAATATTTTTGCTTGAATGACGTACATATTACAGTGGAAAGACAAAAACAATGACTTTCGCTTTCTTTCGTTATTCAAAAGATTTTACCGTAATCTCTTTTCGAATGGTTTTCAGTTAAAAAACTGTTGTACTCGTACTGTATTACAATAATATTCTATTCTATCATTAGCCATATAATCCCACAACTGAAAACCATTCGAAAAGCGATTACGGTAACATCTTTTGAACGAAAGAAAGAGAAAGTCATTGCTTTCGTCACAATTTTATCCCACTTTCCACTGTAATACGTACATCATTTCAGCAAAAATATTACATTTCCATGTTCTCAGAAATAAATGGTAGTTTTGTTGAAACGTAATGTACAATATTTAATATTAAAATGCAAAAATAGCTATAAAAACAATTAATACACCCGTAATGTACTGGCTGGCATCTCCACTCGTCCCTGCTCCCGCGTCCAAGGTCACCACTCCTCCCAACTCGCTCCCTCCGCTCCCTCCTCTCCTCCACCTCCTCTGCCTCCTCCACCCCCTCTGCCTCCTCCACCCCCTCTGCCTCCTCCCCGTCACTACTGCCGACAACGAACACAAATGTTTTGTGAATAACTGCACCTCCACTTCCTATGTACAGTACTGAACTGTACTGTGCTGTGCATTTTTACAAACAATAAACATGGCAAGAAAAGCTATTAAAAAAAAAGAGATAAAAATTTCACTTTACTGTACAGTACCTATCCTCGGCGACAGGACGGGGGTCATCGGGCTCATCGTCACTCAATTCCATAACGGGTGGTGAAGTGGGGGCGACGGTGGATTCAGCTGCTTCCTCACTGCCGCCAGTGATTGATGGTGTTAAATCTCTCCTTCGGTGATCAAAGAACATGGTGATGGGGAGTTGTCGTCTCTTTCTTTCATTTCTTCCATGATGTTTTTGTATGGAGCAAAAACGTCATCCATCCCTCGCATGAATTTCAGGGCACGCACCATGGAGGGGTCCATACTATAGGCCAGGTTTTTCAGTGCCTCAATATTCCTGGTCATCTCCCCCAACTTCTCCAACGTTATTTCTTGGTGCTCTTCCTCATCCTCTTTCCCTTTCGCTTCCTCTTCCTTGCCTGAGTCTACTAACTCCTGTAGATCCTCCTCGGTCAGCTCAGTGTCGTGCTCTTCAATTAGCTCCCTAATCTCGTCCTCTGCCATGTCCCGGAAGCCTTCAGCAGCCACTTTCCTTGACAGTGCCAGGGTCTTTCTGAATATTTTCATTAAAATCCATCAAAATCATTTTCCTTGTCATCGTCTTAAGCACCAAACAGCTCCTCCCAGTCTTCTCCTTGAACAGGGCTAGAGGGTACGTGTTTTTCGAATCGTTTTCAATTAAAAAAATGTTACAGCACATGTATATTTTACCTAAACTGTGCCTGAATGAATATATTCTCAGAAATAAATAGTAGTTTTGCTGAAACGTGATGTATTTCAATGTAAAATAGGATAAAATACATGACGAAAACAAAAGACTTTACCTAACCTTCCAATGTTCAAGAGATGTTACTCGTTTTTTTAATAGTTTTCGGTTAAAATACTGTTATATTACAATGATATTATATTCATACTGTGCTTGATATACTACATTCACGGAAATGTAATATTTTTGCTGAAATGACGTACGTATTACAGTGGAAAGTGGGATAAAATCATGACGAAAACAATGACTTTCGCTTTCTTTCGTTGTTCAAAAGATTTTACCGTGATCGCTTTTCGAATGGTTTTCAGTTAAAAAATGTTGTATTACAATAATATTCTATCCTAATTGACTTGAATAAATACTACGATACCATATTTCTGAATATTTTCATGAAAATCCATCAAAATAATTTTCCTTGTCATCGTCTTAGCACACAGTTGCCAGTTTCAAGATTTTCCGTTTAAAATTTTAAGTTACTGAGTATTTCTTTTCCCAAATCGTTTAACAATACTGTAGGTAAAACAGTTTACTATTGTGCAAACCCCACAGAAAAAAAATTAACAAATGGAGACACCAAAAATGTAAAAAAAAAAATGCTGTGTCTGACTTGCAACACTGTTGGTAGGGTCAGGTGGTTCTAACGGCACCTGCCAGTACCCGGTAATCAAATTTATAACAGTGTCTAACCTCGATTACTGTAGTTTATCTGATGTAGGCAATATGAAGTAAAAAATACCAGTTAAAGTGAGAAATTGGAAGAGAATAAACAAGAAAGATGTCGTTGGGCTATTTTTGGTAGGGCTGACGGAGAGAGTACCAGCTGTTTGGTCTTTTTTGGCGGGAGAGTCACGCAAATCGTACTGGTATTTGTTTGGTTTCTTCTGTATTTTTAAAAATTAATACTTGTAAATTAAAAGTACCGTAACATTGTATTATTAGGGTGTGTCATAGGAGGGAAGATCAGCTAAAACTAATGGCCCATCACTTTTTTGGTAGATTTTAGTGTATATAAACAGAAAATAATTTCAGTTTCAATATTTTGCAACCTTTTGCTAGGTAAATTTTAGCGTGAAATTTATCGAAAATCTAACGTACAGCTGCATTAGTGCATTACAATTAAATAGTGAACATTGCTTTCTGACTTCATTCTTTAACAACCCAACTAACAATATTTTTTTTCTGTTTCAGATTCTGATGCATTTATAAGTTGATAATATTTGCGATGGCTGCTTGTGTCAGGACGAGGAACCAAAAATCCAGCCATCTCAGTCACTATCTTAGGTCTGGGAGAGAGCTCCTGAAGTCGGAGTTGCCTACATTGAGAGATGCTTTGAGATACGGTGTTTTAATCAGGCAAATCAGTGAAAAGAACCAAAGAACTTACACAAACAAAGACATTGCCAGTGATATAACCAAAGCTGTCTTGGCATGATACCTCTGGCTAACGCTCAGTTCAGCCTCAGTCCTGCTCGTCAGAAAGAAGATTAGTGAGAGACCACTAGCCAGTTGGAAAAGGCGAGATATCTCTCTTGGGAGAGAGCTTTGCAGTTAAGGACAGCTTGCTTAACAACTGGACCAGTTATTTGACATAATTACTTGCAAGTGCAATTGTTCTCTGTCTGAGTTTGGATGCGATCGTGAGCTACAAATCCGAGGCCCACATCTCCTGTATTTACAGCGTGAACTGAAGATTCCTGTGATCGAACTGGCATTTGTCAAAGCACAGAGAGAAGACTGGCAGTATGGGGCTCTCTCATGATTTCTAGCCAAGATATTTGGAGTCCAAGAGACAGAGAGGCTGCCACAGAGAGAGACAGAAGAGGAGGATTGCCGAGGAAAAGAGAGACTTACTTGAAGGAGCCCAGGGTGAGGAGTAAGGCCGATGATTGGAGTCAAGCTGATTCAGAAGGTTTAATGACCCCATGGCTGATCAGGTGCTGACCAGGAGAATAGGCTTGTCCCTAACCCAGAAAATAATGATCCCCGACCAGCAGGCATAAGATTGAAATGGAAAGATATCGAGCATAGCTCTGGCCAGCATCACGACACCACACTAGTCTCAGAGAAACTGCAGAGATAACAGCTGCCTGGATCAGCGGTGGTTTGATAACACCTGATGATGTTCACCTGGTGATAGATCATAACAAAGTAAGGAAGAGCTCAAGGAAGCTTGTCAGTAACCTAGAGGTTTGATAGGGGATAAGAAAATGGAATCAATTGTTTGTTCTTTGATGGGAAGGAGATGACACTAGAGTGTTCATGAAGTTGGAGAATTCTGGCAAGTTGTTCCCTGCCATAGTGAAGGGAGGAACACTACTCCTGCTGCAGTAGACAGGAGGGAAGGCGTGTTGTGGCATTTCACTCCAGAAAGATGACATCAAAACCAACTGAGATATTGGCAGATAACGTGTGAACTGGCTCAGAGAGGAAGGCATCAGACCAGACCCTGCAGGCCATTGGAGGGACAACCTGCTTTTCTGAACACAGGGTGGCAAGGGGTCATACAGTAGATAAATGGGAAGATTGGGAGAGCTGGTCTGGATTGTTTGTGACCTCCACACACTGTGAGGTTGCCACTCAGACATCTGATCCAGGAGCTGGATGGCAAGACTCTTTCAAGCAGATGGTCTGGTCACTCTTGGCAAGATGCTGGACTCTGCCACTGAGTTAGAAATAAATCCGAGGGCTTTAGAAAAAAAATCACAGTTGGCCCTCCACTCGTTGAGCTTGCACATACTGTCATTGACGACCTGAGAGCAATGGTACTATGGTTATGATTTGCAGTGCCATCAAAACTGGGGTCATGCCTGATAGACTTCTTACCTGCAAGATAGGTTGATCTCACATTCTTGGTAGCTCTGGCTCCTCCAGGTTCTGCAGAATTTGGGTCCTCATCGCAAACTGAAAGGGAACCCAGCTACAGCCTGGGGGCTTATTGTCAATTCATCGTGAGTCTACTTGCCAAATTGGTTTCAACACCAAAGGTCAAGTCATCGTTCTCCGAAGGTCGAGGCATGTTCTCCTCCAGCAGGCTCCTCAGGAGTCAGCCAGGAGAGGTTGTTCAGATTGTGGAGCAGTTTGTGAGGAGATCTTCCTGGTATGTCTCATCCAGGGGGCAGTTCTGCGAACAATGCTCTGCAGTAGGATGAGGAGGAGAGTGGCAGTCAAAAAGATCTTGGATATGAGACTTATGAGAGGATCTGGGCATTTTGAATCAGTTGGTGGCCCGATTCCTTCAGGGTCAGGAAGACTCCTGAGAGTCGAATCTGGAGTCTGCAAGACCCTCACTGATCTCATAGATCTGGATAACATCCAGGCTGGCAGTGAGCCCCTCTTACCTGCAGCCTCACCCAATGTCCAAGTCAGAGCTTTCCTGGACAACCCTGGCCATGTCCCTGCCTGGCCCTCGCACACCCAGAGTATAGGCGTTGTGTGTACAGCAAGTGTGAGGCCAGCAGTCGTAATATTACAGCCAGGAGGAGGAGGAAGGCTACATCCGTGCTCAGGTGGTCAGCAGGGAGGTGATGAGTAGAAACAAACCCAAAGAAGACATGTTCTCTATGATTGTGCAGCAACTTTGGTTAAATAGTAGTAAAACCGGTTTTGTATTTGATGATTTTGTTTTCTAAAGGAATATTAAATTTAATAAATGTGTCAAGATCATTACGTTTCACTATTCTGGATCATTTTCATCCTAATAAATTAACCTGATACATTTACTTTACTTTAAATAAGCTATTTAGTGAAGTTGTTGTTAAAGGGTAGAATACTGAATTTCATAAGATTTCAAGTTAAAATTTACCTAGCAAAAATGAAAACTTTTCAAATCTGGAAAGATATCACATGATTCTGCTGTAGAACTACATCGTATTAATATGGGCCGATTTTTCCAAAAAAAAAAAAAAAAAAGTCGCCTCCATTATGACACACCCTATTGTAATTATATACAAACTTGTCATATTTCTGGAAAATAATAAGCAAGAAAATAAGAATATACCGTAAACACAATTTCAACGACGCTAAATTAAAGGCTGCTTAAGAAGGGCCGATGCAAAACAAAGCCTCTCGATGACCAGGGCTCTGCCGTATCAGCTAGACACTACACGGTTTGTCGAATCGCTTTCAGTTAAAAACTGTTGCATCACAAGTGAATTAGGATAGAATATTATTGTAATACAACAGTTTAACTGAAAACCATTCAAAAGCGATTACGGTAACATCTTTTGAATGAAAGCGAAAAGTCATTGCTTTCGCCACGATTTTATCCCACTTTCCACTGTAATACGACGCATTTCAGCAAAAAATATTACATTTCATATTCTCAGAAATAAATAGTAGTTTTGCTGAAACGTAATGTATTTCAATGTAAATTAGATAAACTACATGAAAACAAAAGACTTTACCTAACCTTCCAATGTTCAAGATAAGTTACTGTTTTTAGTAGTTTTCGGTTAAAATACTCTAATATTAGTGATATTCTATTCATACTGTGCTTGATATAATACATTCAAGGAAATGTAATATTTTTGCAACTACAATGTAGATGTCAACACAAGCGTGGTTACAGCGAGACTGACTGAGTGAGGAGAGCTATGCGGTGTGTGTGTGAGGTTATGAGCGGCGGTGTCCCGTGGTTCGTGCCAAGGTTGAAGTTGAATGGCGCCAGATTTGAATGTACTTCAATGTACAGAATATTCTCCGGCGGGGTAATCCGTGATTTGCAAATCCGGTATTATAAACTCAAGATATGTTATATATATATATATATATATATATATATATATATATATATATATATATATATATATATATATATATATATATATATATATATATATATATATATATATATATATATATATATATATATATATATATATATATATATATATATACACAACAAAGTTAGTCCCTCTCACTTAACGCGTCAATTGAACCCAGAGGGTCCTGCTAAGTGAAACTAAGTATGAACAACAGAACATAAGTGGGATTAATTCCAATAGAAACCAGCCCGAATTTCAAACCTCCACTTTCTTTTGACTTACACATAATATATGTAGTAAAAATTTATCTTAACTTTATGATGGTATGAAAAAACAAGTAATATAGAAGAGGTTAGGTTAGGAAAAATAAAGGTTAACATAGGAAAAATAAAGGTTAGGTTAGAAAAACTAAAAGTTAGGTGGAACACTTACGGTAGTAGAAGAGATGGGTCGGCATACGGGGATGGAGGCTGGTTCCGAGGCAGAGGGCAGATTACTGGCCCTCAGGTGAATCACCATTACTAGGTGAATCAACATCACTGTCACTTACAGTTGTCAGGGCTTCCCTGACAAATCCCTCAAAGTCAACTTCACCTTCACTATCACTGGCTTGGGCTGGCTGTGGTGGGTTGCGGGCGAAGAACTCGGTTATGCTTTGCTGACGGCTGGTGATGATGTTGTCGTGATACACCTTGATGTACGGCTCCATAGCCTGCACCAGTCGGGTATGGAAGACTTCATAGCGTTCATCGTCATTGTCGCGGGAAAGGACGGACTTAATTTTTTCTGTAAACTCTATGACACACTTAATATCACTATGACTTAAACTAGGTTCTTCGGAGAATGACGCACCTTCTTCCTCCTCTTCACTGGCGTGTTCTTCTTCCAACATCTCGTCGGCAGTCACTTCAGGATCTTTGATCACCTTCAGGATGTCTTCGTTGGTGGTCTCGGAGAAGCCTTCAGCTGTAATATTGAGCGCAGCTTCTCTGGCAAGGTCCACTGCTACTGCAACAGTCTGAACCTGACCAGTCACAGGTTCACTCCTCCTCTCACCTGGTATGCCATGCAACACATGTCTCCATGCGTGACGAATCGTAGCAATAGTCAGCAGATCCCATGCCTCCACCAAGAAGTCTACAGCTTGTTTAACGTTAAACTTCTTCCAAAATTGTTTGACGAGAAGTTCTTGAGTCACCGCCTCTTGTTCCTTGTCCTCGTCACTTTTGCTCTCGCTGTCGGTGTCACCCAGCTTACGCAACTCATCCTTGGTGTTGGTAGAGTCGTTCAGGAGCTTAAACTTCTTTGCAGAGTACGCAGCTTTCACATTGCAGATCAACTCCTGGTCCATGGGCTGGATTAATGACGTAGTGTTGGGAGGAAGGAAGACCACTTTTACGTTGGGGTGACGATCCATTGTCAAGGAGCAACAAAATATTGAATGAAACATTCTGTTGCTCGCAGAATTTCTTCACGTCGGGAACAAAACAGTTGTCAAACCAGAAGAGGGACAGAAGAGGACATCCACGCCTTACGTGCGGTTAGCCAGTGGACATTAAGCTTGTTCATGTCCATATTCTTGTAGGCGTGCGGCTTGTGGGCTGTGTGAATCACCGATAACTTTGGTTTACAGGTACCGGAGGCATTGGTGGTAAAGAGGACGGTGATGCGTTCCTTCTGCAACTTCCGACCCCTTACCTTGCTGGCAGACTGGACAACGAAGGTCTTGGAAGGTAACTTTTTCCAGAAAAGACCAGATTCGTCCATGTTAAACACCTGGTCGTCACTGTACTGTCCTTCCTCCATAATCTCACGTAAAAACGGAGGAAAATCTCTAGCCGCCACACGGTCAGCACTCGCTTCCTCACCACCAATGTTGATGTTGGTGATCTTGTTCCTCTTCTTAAACCTATGCAGCCAACCAGAGGAAGCATTGAAGGGTTTGGGCTCTGCAATTCCCAGTTTACGTGACACTGCTGCGTATAGCTCACGTGCGTACTCCTGCACTGAGCGCGTGTCCACCGCCATGTTGCGTCGCGCCTGACGCACCAAATAACTCACCAGCAAATTTTCGACTTTTGCCAGCACCCTGTTCTGGCAATACCTGATAGATGAAGCACCTGCAGACTTTGTGATTTTCATGTGCTCTTTGATCTTGGCTGCATCCTTCTTGATCGTACGAATCATAGATTCGTTGACGCCATGCTGGCGCGCGAGATCAACTTGCCATCTTCCTTTCTCCAAATCTTGAACAATTTGGTACTTCACCTCGTAGCTTAATGAACGTCGTATCTTCTTTGGCTTAGTGCCGCTGGGTCCAGGTAAGGAAAGGTCTCTCTCTGGGGGCGGTGGTGGTCCGGCGGAAGCCATTTTACGGAACAATGGATGCGCGTTTACACGGTGTGGCCTTGAGGGATCAAACTGCCGCAGCTAGGTCAAGCGTCGTCTCTCCTCCCTCCCTCCCTCCCTCCTTCCCTTCCCGGGGTGGTCACGTCATAATACTTTAAGCCAATTACAGCTAGCAGCAGAGGGGGGTAGGGATGCATGGCCAATCACAGTCCGATACGTCATATGACGTCAGTGATAACGCAACAAAGACACACACTGCGCAACCTTACCGCGCGGCTTGCCCAAGCGGAGGGAGGAGGAGGGAGAGGCGAGGAGCACAGGCAGGCAGGCGGTCGGGTGGCGCGTGGGCAAAATCTAAAAATAGCATCTCGAGCCGGACACTCACCGCGTATATGTGGAAAAAATCCGTGTTAAATGAAAGTTCAGCTCTGGCAAGGCACCGCGTATATGCGAAAACGCGTTAAGTGAAACCGCGTTAGGCGGGGTAATACTGCGCATATATATATATATATATATATATATATATATATATATATATATATATATATATATATATATATATATATATATATATATATATATATATATATATATATATATATATATATATATATATATATATATATATATATATATATATATATATATATATATATATATATATATATATATATATATATATATATATATATATATATATATATATAAATCACAATATTTTATAATTGCAGTCATGTACTGAATATTCTATGTAAAAAATATAAATTTTAAATGAATTATTTTAGTGTGGTCGACTTCCTACACAAAGACGGGCTATAAATAGCCGTCTTATCTCCCCTCCCCTCCACCCTCTGTTCTCAGAGAGAAGGTCTTGGTAAATAACTTTTGTTTGTTTATTTTCATTGTTTGTCTAATTTATCATGTTGTATCAAAGTAATATTACTAAAAGTTAGGCAGCTACCAAACAGGCAGATACTACCGCCTGGGAAGATATTGGAAGCATAATGTACAGTATTGTCTAATGGTAGATCCTACTTCCATATGGCATCACGAAAATTGTGACCAAGTCTTAGGTTGCTGATCTATTTTTCTGCCTCATTTAGACACAATTGCAGAGTTTCGATTGTTTCTCTTCCTTTGACAACACAACATACATACAATATAATGTTTCTCACCTTTGATCTTTTTCCTTTTTGCATTTATTTATGGTTGGTTATTTAAAATAAAGGCCAATTCACTTCAAGTATTGGCATCAAATTTTACCGGCTGGTGTACACTAGTGACTCACTTAAGCTTCAGTTATTTAACTGGAACTAATGTCGGTGTGAATAAAATATTTCCATTTTCTTGAAATAGATTTCTTTAAATATAAGGTTCAGTAATCATCATATTATTTCTGATAAGATTAACCTCCTATCTTATATTAATGAGACACAGTTTCCTGACTTACAGGATTCTTTTCCTTTATATTTATCTTCCGGTATAATCCTTCCTGGTTTTATTATAACTACCATCATATTTATCAGTTCCTTGATTGTTATGATAATTTGTTACAAGAAGATTTCTTCTAGGTACACAATAGTTTCTAAGAAGACTTTTCGGAAGGAATTGCAAAAGCATGTGCACGAAGAAAAAGTTTAGCTTAAACACACCTTTTTGTAAAAAGGTTAGGTACACCTAGGATTTAAACCATGAGGTCTCGGTTGGATGTAGCCGAGCGGTGTAACAGCACCATTTGTATTATATAAATATTAACCCAAATGTATAATACCAAATTATTCACCAAGTTATTCAACTGTGCCTCAGCTGTTGATGTTATGCATGGCTGAGGTTGCAGTTTCTTTGGGGAGCGGGCGAGGGCAGGCTGAGGTCAGCGCATGTTAACAACAGCAAGATATCTGACGCGTTTCCTTTATCACACTCTCAAGGCCTGCTTCTCCCTCTCTCCCTTGGTTAGGGAGATGAGACTCATATCATTTGTTACCCAGTAAACACCTCACTTAAGTGTTCTCCTATAAGTGCACTAAGACACTTCCCTGAGCAGAGAAGGTACAATATACTCTCAACTGAACTCAGTACCTGTGAAACTTTATTTTTCTACAATAAAGAAAAACCAACAAAGTGTTTACTTTAGTCCTGCCACTTATCAATTCCAGAACTAATATACACATTCAACCACGGGCTATAAATATGGCGCCGGTGGTCCATGCCTTCTTATTTGCCTTGTAGAACACAGGAAGGTGACCCTTAGAGAAACCTTTCAGGGCCAATGGGTTGGCATCGCGAGAAATCAGCATAGGCTTCACCTTGAAATCACTGGCAGCATTTGCGCCAAGCAGCAGTGTCAAGCGGTCTTTTGTCGCTTTAAAACCTGGCGCTCTTTTCTCTTCCTTGGAGATACAGGTCCTCTCAGGCATCCTCTTCCAAAAGAGACCATTCTCATCCACATTGAAGATTTGCTTCAGTGAGTAGCCTCCTTGTTGGATAAGCAGTTTGAATTCTGGCGGGAATGTCTCGGCAGCAACTGTATCTGAACTGGCCACTTCACCAGCCATCTTAATATTATGGAAGTTATACTTGCGTTTAAATCGTTGAAACCATCCTTGGCTGGTCGTAAAGGTCTCTTCCTTCGATCCTTCTCCCTCTTCCGCCTGTATGTCGTCAAACAAGTATCTGGCCTTATGCTGGATAACCATAAGTCACACAGGCGCATTGCGTTGATTCTGGTCCTCCATCCACATAGCCAGCATCTTTTCCACTTTTTCTATCACGGTGCTTCTAGTACCAGTTGTCTTAGTAGCACTCGGAGAAGAACCACTTCCAGCACTAATCTTTATCTTGTCAGCGTTGGTCCAGATAGTACGCACCATTGAGGGGGTTAGACCAAGCACAGCAGCTATGTCCACAGCACGTTCCCCTTTTTCAAATCGGTATAATACATCCATTTTTGTAGCAAGGGTAATGGTCTTATATTGCCTTTTCACTGCACTAGCATCAGTAGCACTTGATGGGTACATGGAAGCCATTTTGAATGGTTAGAGTACAGTTTTAGAGCAAAAGCACTTAAGCACACACGAATGATGTGAAGTCGTAACAGAGACTGGCTTGGCGTCGCTTGGGGATGCTGTGACCTTCCGCGAGTGAGGGCAGTGCGCCGAGCCGAGAGAGCGTAGCGCGGCCAGACAAGAGCGGGTGATGTGCCGTTGAAAGTAGTCCATGACGACGCAAAACGACGTAGTAGTTTCAAATCACCGGGACGTTAAACGAATTTTTGGTCTCTAAAGTTTAGCAACGTAGTACCGAAACAACGTTAAGCAGGACGACGTTAAGCGAGGACTTACTGTACATAATTTTCTGCACTTTTTTCTTTACTAAGTTACATGCACACAATATTACATACAGGATATTAAACTTCCTTTGTGTATTAAAGAGTAATCACACTAAGCAGGGAAGTGGGTAGTGAAGGATCTTGGCTGTTCTGAGCTGTTTGTAGTGAAGTGAGTGATAAATTTCGTTGTCCAGCAGCCAAATGGCAATACAGGAAGTCCTCACTTAATGTTGTGGTTACGTTCATGTAAAACACAATGTTAAGAATCAGTTTCCCCATAAGAGATAGATAAAATATGCTAGTTACTTTCCCCAGCCTCCCTTTGCCTTATAAAATACATTTCATATGCATAAATTCGATGGAATTTTTATAGAGAATATATATTATACATCAAAAAAGAGAAATAAACGCTTCTGCCATCCTCTTGGTATTTCGTGTTCATTGAGGTTCTTCTTCGTCGTCAGCGTCTTTAGCGGCACTTTGTTTTGTTAGCAGTTGCAGATCTTGATTTGTTAACTCTTCTGTATGGGTTGCCAGGACTTGCTCAATATCCCCAGAATCCAACTCATGAAAGCCTGCCTATCTAGCCAAGCTGAAGATATCCCTATTCAGAGTTGGGACTAAGTCCATGAATCCCATAAAATTGTTCATGCACTCGGGCCATAATTTACACCACACACCATTCAGGCAAAAACAGGCTGAGCATGCAGGTACGCTGTGGAAGCTTAACAAAGACTGGGGAGAAAATACTTGGGGACGCTGTGATGCTCCACGAGAGAGCGTAGTGCACTAAGATGAGAGAGGGTGGCACGCCGTGTTGGATGACAACGTTATAACTAATCGGTCGGGTCGTAAAACAACATTGTCGGAATCATGGGTATCTTAAGAGTAGCAATGTTATAACGAAACAATGTTGTCTGGGACAAATTTAAGCGAGGACTTACTGTATAATATTTTTTTGTATTTATTGGTATTACAGTATAGTCTCGATTTACTCAGTCAATTGAACTTGTGGAGGTCCGCATAAACCAAGAAACGCGTAAATGAAATAACAGAACATATGGGATTAGTTGAAATAGAGACTGGGCCGAACCCCAAACTATACTTTACACTTTTTCCGACACAATACGTACGTTGTAGTAAAAATAACATCTTAATTTTATGATGGTATGCACACACAATTAATAATTAAGAAAAATACAGTCACCGGTTAATGTCCATTCAAATAATGGACTCAACTCTCCCTCCCTCCCTCCCTCCCTGAGAAATGTTTGGGTGAAAAGACTAGGTTTTTAGGTTTAGTAATAAATAATACCTCAGACTATGGGTAGGATAATATAATTGACATTGCTGGATTCCTTGCAAGACTGGGAATATTTTGAATATACGTAAACGTCATATATTTTGCACTAAAGATAAAATTTTTGCTCTCTCTAATAAAATTCTTAAATTAGATCTAAAATTTGTATGTCTAATGCAAATTTTAACTTATTTATATTCAAATTAATCACTATCTTATAAGAACATCAGCAATGTAAATTATATTCTGGCCAGGTAATTTCTATGAATTTTATGAGCTAAAAACAAATATCCTCAGTAAATAAACAAATTATACTTCACCCAGACACAATACGTTTATGTTGTAGTAAAAATAACATCTTAATTTTATGACGGTATGAGGCACAGATTATTGGCCCTCACCTGTCTCACTTGTATCACCTGTATCAATATCCACCACAGAGGCTTGCAGGGCCTCTTTGTCAAACCCCTCAAAGTCCATATCCTCACTATCACTATCACTGACTTGGGCTGGCTGTGGTGGGTGGTGGGTGAAGAACTTGGTAATGTTTTGTTGACTGGGCGACCTTGTGCGCATCCTGCCTGCGCTGCTTCCCGCGTAAATGATGGAATGAACTGGGTAAATATAAATTGTCGGTCTGGCAAGGTGCCGTGTAAATGACCAAACGCGTTAACCAAATCCGCTTAAATCGAGACTATACTGTATTTATTCCTCACTGTTATTCATATACAGTTTCAGAGATGGTAACACTGTTCATAGCACCAGGTCAGACTCGGCTGTTGTGGTGGTGGTCACAGACAAGACTTATTGGTGGTGTCTTGCTACAAATTACAGTACGTCTAAGATTATACCTGGTATTTCTCAGAAGCTAAGGTCAAATTATAGGCTGATTTAACAATGTGTAAAGGGGAATAAATACTAATCCTTCATTATTCTGTATCGTTGTGATGTGGGCTGAGCTGGTGGGACCATGTGGTCCCAGCCACATCACTCAAGAACAATAACAATGACCCACAAGATGCCAAGATATTTTTTTAATGTTAAATAATTTTGTTCTCCAAGATTCAAGTCATTATTCAAATGTGTTGTTACTCAGGTGTCCGGTACTTGGGGTGTTTACTGCATTTCTAGCCTCTATTTTCATGAGTCTTCAACTCATAGATTTGGGCTGGTAATATATGATTCATCCATTCCAGACTCATTTATGAAACGGTTTCAGGATCAATCTTTCATTTCAAATAAACTCTGTCACATATACTGGGTAAGTATTTAATCAGACTACCCACCCAGTCACTCATGACTAGACTTAGGATAATTATGCATTTGCATATGTGCATATGCAAATGCATACTTTAGCCATTTTTGAGCTAAAGTGCATATTCATAATTTTTTGTTTTGTAAGGCATATATTTGGAAAATTCCAAAATATTATAAAACCTTCTTCAACCTCAAGGGTCAAAAAATTCGCGAGCATGCAAGCAATGCTGGGGCAGAAATTACTGATATTTGAAATATAAATATCCATTTTATTCCATTAATACAAAATTGAAGCTACGCGATTTTGTTTTAGCGTCATAATATCCAAAAGGAACATACTTAAGTGACATTTATATAGGTCAACATTAGGCTGTGGTTCGCTAGGCCGTGATTGGCTGGTCATTGGACATGAACTGTACGTGATGGGTTCGTGTTCAGCCAGGCAGGGTATAGATGCACGGGCTCCTTCGGCTCCTGACACTCCTTTGTTCTTCTATTTTCTTAAAAGGAATATTTGTTCAGTATTGTTTATTGAATTACTTTGTGTCAGTATATTGTTTTTTTGTATTTAATCCTTCTTTAAAATATCCTACTTCGGCGACATCCTGTCTGGTAAAGTAAATTTATTGAGAAAATGTACAGAAAAGGAGTTGTTAACTTAGTAGTTTTTATTTATTTACCTATTTTAAAGTGCATATTTAAGTGCATATTTTCTCAGTTTTTACTGCATATTTGCATGCATATTTAGCCATTTTTAAGTGCATAATTATCCTAAGCCTACTCATGACCCTCAGCACATGAGTATAGTACTAGATGTCTTGGAAGTGACTATATGCAGGACCATCCTACAGCTAATTAAAAAAGGCTATATAAAGGACTGTCCTGCAGCTACTTAAAAAAGGCTATACGGCATACAGGACCACCCTGCACCTAATTAAAAAAAGGCTATATAGCTCCTCCCCGACTTACGACAGGGTTAGGAACCCAAATTCAGGTCGTAAGTCGAAAATGCTTAAATAATACATAGAAAATCTAAAATGGGTGTCTCTTTTTCTTCTCAGCACCACAAAACTCTCACTTTTAAGCTTGCCAGCCATTTTAAAGTGAATTACAAACGAAAATTTTGTCTGTGTACTGACGTTGGGACTCAAAAATAAGTAATTTGACAAAATTTTGGTACGACTGACGCAGGTCGTAAGTGCGAGTTGTTATAAGTCGAGTAGGTCGTAAGTCTGGGAGGAGCTGTACACTATACTGTATGTAAAACAATTTTTTTGTTTTGGATGATCTCACAAGATAAAAAAATGGTGTTGTCTACAGTATAGCTATTTTTAATTAGCTACAGGATGATAGTACATATAGCCTCAGCCAGATAGCTCTGTCATTTTTTATTTCACATCAGAGTAACACATACAGAACCTATGTGAAAGACTTTACTAATTGTGAAATATTTTGTGTACAATTTAAAGGTTTTCAGTTTCATTGAAGTCTTATGTTTTCAGTTGTGGTCCCATATTTGGTGCTGGTGCAGATCTCTTCATAGCTGGCAATTGTAATCAGAATCTTGAAAGTTACTCCAACCTTCCACATTCATATGATGGTGAAAATGCATCTTGCAATACACTGATGAGTGATTACAACTTTACAGTTTTAGATTATGAGGTGTTTACCCCCTATGGAAAATGAGCAAAATGATTTTGTCTCAATTATTGTGATATACATTTCAGTACATTCCATTTAATTTGTATTATTGTATAATAGAAAGGTGACAACCTGGCATTGGGAATCATGCTGGATTTGCAGCTTTAAGAAGAGTTTATGATCCTTTAGCTGGGCAAAGTTAGGAGGAATACTATATACTGTACTCATTATGGTGTTCTCAGCTTTGGTTGCAGTTCTGTCACAGCTCTGAAATAGATAATTCTTCCTCCAGGAACTGCCATGTTACAAAGTGGGATATGACACTGCATATGTTAGTGATTTATTTTTGTGTATGACTGACTATTTGGTAATTGTAATTTCAGTGCTAAGTGTCTTAAAAATGTAATTTAGCTTAGATATGTAATTTGGTCTGTATGTTAAGATTATTCTTATTAATCTCTGTAACATTAAAATTTAATATTGATTGATATGTTTTACTGTTGAAAAAATGTTCACTGATTTCCAGTTCAAATTCCCTGTTATTTTAGTGAAGTACAGTACCAGAAAGTCATTATCTCTTCAGAGAAACATAGTGCAGTACAAACTTTACTATCCATGGACGTTCCTTCCTGGCCCAATGTAGATAGTTGATGCTGCCCCCCTTTTTCCCAACCCAATATTGCATATAACAATTGACAACAGTGCATTGAAATTATTGATAGTGTGTACTGATTGTGAATATGGTGTGTATGCAATACAATTCACTGCAGTCACATTCTTCTAACAGATGTTCGCTAATACACATATCCTTGTGGTAAATTATCACTTATGTTTATTTTTGTGGTATGCAGCTATTTGTAAAAATTACTTAAATACAAAGCAGATGTTTCGTTAATTATTCGTATTGCCAAGTTAAGGAAACATTTTTTGTCCATAGTTTCACCAGAGTAACAGTAGATTCAAATTGTTATGCAAACAAGTACAGCCTTTTAAAGTTTGTGCAGAAATAACCAAAGTCTCATAGATCATGTAACAATTACTAGAAATGAAACAGAGTACATACAGTAAGCCCTCCTCCAATGTGGGAGTTCCTCAAAAATGGCGTGTTAGGTGAATGCGCATTAAAAAACTTATCTTAAGAAATTAATAAAGTTTGCACACTTCATTCTGATTGGCTGAAACAAAACAGACAACTATAACAATGCATTCTTGTTGGAATCAATTACCGGTAGTTTTTCTTCTTGATTTTAAGAAAAAAGATGGGGAAACGAACTTTGTAATAAAGAGGCTGCACTATGCTGCTTTGTAACTTATCAAAAGCTTTAATTTTTTCTTCCGATGTCATCACTTTAGGCTTCTCACTATTCCACCTCTTGGAGATCCTCTATGTTTAGAATCCATAGTGTCTAAGGGTTAGTGTCACAAAAAACCCAGCAAAAAGTACATCAACTTGGATAACATGCATTAACAAGGCTACATCTTACGCCTGCACCCAGTAGGTGTAAGATGCAAATTGAAAAGATATCACAGGAGAGTGACAGATCTTGAAAGTTTGAGAGCACACTGTACCGAGTATACCTGATAACTTTTCTACATTCGGCAAATAATTGGTCACAGTTATTTTAGCATGTATACAGTAAACCCTCAAAAGTCTGAATTTCAGATATCCAGACCCTTTCCGGGCAAGAAACATTTGTCCGAATCCTTTAATATTTGTCATTTGAGATTCCCACTTCACACAATCTTTTGAAATTGCCTCGAGGCCTCTTTCCTCCTTGTGGACCTGTGAGTGAGCAGTTAATTCCTCCACTCTTAGAATGGATTCACCCATAATGCTGCACTGTGATTGGTTAGCTTTAAGTTCAATACATATTCAGCCACAGAAAAATGGCAAGATTTTAGGTGAAATAATTCAAACTATGGTGATGGTAATCCTCCAGTGAAGAGAACAGAAGATGAGTGTGTATTGCAGCTTCCATATGTCTCACACACACACACATACCTGCTGAAGTCCATCTCAGTCTGTTATTTTCAGGACAAATTACAGGTATATATCATATTTTTTCTATTACTTAATATTTTATATTATTAATGATGAAACATATACCATAAGAGGCTGATCATATGATAATTAATAAATAAAAACAAATGCGAACATGGCAATGGCCAGTCCCATCCCCACCCCCTCTTTTACGGAGGAAGGGAATCAGTGGTTAGAGAAGAGATTACCTTCTGATTCGACTTGTCCTCTTATTTTAAAGTCACGTTACAAATTTTGTATTGTAGTTTTTATATTATTCAATACTGTATGCTAATTATTTATGATGAATCATATGCCATAGGCTCTCATTAGGCTTATACCGGATCTGATTAGACCACTGTACAGTATCCCCACAAAAGACAATACATTATACTGAATATTGATAATGAATACGGTACTATATTTTATAAAAAATTAATTCTTTTTTTAATGAACTGTACAGTACAGTACTACTATATATAAAGAAAAATATACATGACATTTATTGCACTTTGAAATCAAAATTTAAGGATCATCGGGGGCTATTGAGTGGCTGCTTAGTGCGCAGTGGCTTCCAGAACCCCCACTTTGAGAAAGTCCGGACCCCCTTTACCCCCAAATTGTCCAGATTTTCATGGGTTTGCTGTATAAATGAATCTGCATTGGAGGAGGGCTTACTGTACGGTGTGTTTGATGCATTTGGATAAGCTGCGTTCCACGATGAGTAAAATTATTGAAGATATGAGTTAGTTTGAACTAAAATAATAACACTTTTGGCCTCACAATCTATAAGGACCTTTGAAAATCTAAACAAAATTATAGTTGCCAAAGAATGTGAGCTTTGCAAGCTTAATACTACAATTATATTTTTTTAGTTTATTATCTTTTTTAATTTTGAACTGAATAATTCAGCCCCAGTTAATGAGGCATATGCTCATTAGTGCATGTCAAAAATCAGTACAGTGTAAATGAAAGATTAACACATTTGCTTTCTAATCATAGATGCATCATGCCTTGGTGTGCATTGTCTGAGAATGTTTAGGCCTAGATTAATTCATACCTCTACCTGGAAACATTCTATGCCATAAATGTATGTATCATTGTGCAGGATGGAATTTCTACTTAACTAAAACAATTAATGAGCTTCAGCATTAGCTTTTTCTCAAATATATGCAACAGAGCATACTGTACAGTATATATTAGGTATGGCTGTTAAGAAAATACATTACTAAGGACATGTAAAGGGGAAGTTGCATACATTAAAAGGTCCTGTTTCTGCAAAAATTAGATTAAGTTTCTAGGACAGGTCAGAATAGTAGGAAATAAACTGTGCCAAAAAATGCAGATAATTGAGGTTTACAGTTAGTACTTAGGTGGATAGTCTAGGTTGTACTGTAATTGAAAAATGGCTTTTGAATGAAAATTTCACTGATATAGCTACCGTATTTGAATACACCTGCTAATTATTCAGTGCAAACTCACTTTTTGGCTTGGAATGCTCTTCCTGATGGCTTAGAGGATAGTACTGTCAATAAAATGTAACTTGGTGTAATTAAATAACTTATTAATGCTGTAATTTGTTGGCTGGCATGAGCTTAGGGGAGAGAAGGTATTATCAGAATTGTTTGTCCATAGAAGACTGCTTGCTGTGCAAGTTTTTGGTATTCGCTTCATTTCTCACCTTTTTGTATTGTTTTAGGAATCTTTAAATTTTAACTTCAAGAATCAAAGTTGTGACATTTGAAATCTCTCATCACATTTTCAGTTGTGTTGTGCAAAACTAAACCATCGTGCTGAATTCTTCATCATGTATAATATGAGCATCTTTATTTTATCTCTGAGAGTAGAATGTGAGCTAAGTAATGACTGGAAGGTTTGAAGAAGATTGTGTATGTGGCACCTTTAATACAGTGCAGGAATTAACTTATTGATACAGATGAATAAATGTATAGATAGATAAGTGTTTTACCTAACACAAATGTTACCTGTATTTGTGGTAGAAAAGATGTATTTTTAATTTTGTATATGCTCATGTGTGTAGTGTGATCACCAAAGATCTTAAATATTGTATTTTTAAATATATTTAACATTAAATGTGTATCACTGTTTCATCCTCTTCCTCAATTTATTTATCTTAAGCATGAAGTATAATTTCACATGAATTGAGTGAAGACACTGATGACTGCTCAGTACGTGTATACAGTAAAACAAAAAGAGTTTACTTACGTCTTTTGTAATTTAGTTAACACTTTGACGGGGCAATGATGAATATTTCATCATCCAAAAAACTGCTGTTTGTATTCCGATGATGAAAATATTGTCTTCTACTTCAAAACCTTCCCAAAAATCTTTTTATCAGTTGATTTTCAACGTTCAAGTCTCAAAATGTGTGCCATTGTCTTCCTATTCTGCGCACAACTGTGGTGAATGTGAGAAGTCGGGAGAACTGCCCTGTGGGGCTACCTGTTATCATGTGAGAACAGGGAGGCAGTGCCCCAGTTTTTTGTTACCCCAATTGTGCTGCGCCCCAGATTGTACTGCTGCCCCAGATTTAATGCTGCTGCCCCAGATTATATGCTGCCCAGACTGTACTGTTGCCCCAGGTGTGCTGCTCTACATTAATGCTGCATCAGATTGTACTGCTGCTTAGATTGTACTGCTGCCCCAAATTGTAGTACTGCCCCCACATTGTAATGCTGCACGGTTTGTACTGCGCCCCCCAGTTAACTGCGCCCCCAGATTGTACTATTGCCCCCAGTTTATGCTGCCACCCAGTGTACTTCTGCCCCGGTTTTGTACTGCTGCCCCAGATTGTACTGCTGCCCCAGTTGTACTGCTGCCGCCAGATTGTGCTATTGCTGCCCAGTTTGTACTGCTGCCCCAGATTCTGCCCCCAGTTTGTGCGCTGCCTCAGGTGTATTTGCCCCAGATTGTACTTCTGCCCCACATTGTACTGCTGCTCCCAAATTGTACTGCTGCCCCAGATTGTACTGCTGTCCCCAGTTTGTACTGCTGCCTCCCAGATTGTACTGCTGCCCCAGATTGTACTGCGGCCCCCAGTTTGTACTGCTACCCTCAGATTGTACTGCTGCCCCAGTTTGTACTGATTCCCCAGTTGTACTGCCACCCCAGGTGACTGCTGCCCCCAGATTGTACTGCTGCCCCAGTTTTACTGCTGCCTCCCAGGTGCTGCCCCAGATTGCTGCTGCCACCAGATTGTACTGCTGCCCCCAGTTGTACTGCTGCCCCCAGTTTGTGCTGCTGCCCTCAGATTGTGCTGCTGCCCCAGATTGTACTACTGCCCCCAGGTGTGCCCCAAATTGTACTTCTGCCCCAGTTGGCCTGCTGGCCCCAGGTGTGCCCCCCAGATTGTGCTGCTGTCCAGACACCATGCTGCTGCCCCAGTTTGTACTTCTGCCTAAACTGTACTACTGCCCCAGATTGTGCTGCCTCTACTTTGTACGCCCCCATATTGTCTACCTCCCCAGATTGAACTGCCTCCAGTTGTACTGCTGCCTGGATGTGCTGCCTCCAGATTATTGCTGCGCCCCAGATTGTACTTCTGCCCCCAGATTGCTGCCCCAGATTGTACTGCTGCCCCAGTTGTGCTTCTGCACCTAAACTGTACTACCCCCAGATTGTACTGCTGTCCCCAGTTGTACTCCTGCACCTAAACTGTACTACTGCCTGCAGTTTGTACTGCCCCCCAGATTGTACTGCTCCCCCAGAATGTACTGCTGCCCCAGTTTGTACTCCTGCAACCTAAAGCATGCTGCCCCAGGTGCTGCTGCCCCAGATTGTACTGCTGCCCCCAGTTTGTACTCCTGCAACCTAAAGCTGTGCTGCCTTCAGATTGTACTGCTGCCCCCAGTTTGTACTGCTGTCCCAGACTGTGCTGCCTCCAGATTGTGCTGCTGCCCCAGAATCTTCTGCCCCCAGATTCACTGCTGCCCCAGATTGTACTGCTGCCCCAGTTTGTACTCCTGCAACCCTAAACTGTACTGCTGCCCCAGATTGTACTGCTGCCCCAGTTTGTACTGCTGTCCCAGACTGTACTGCTGCCCCAAATTGTACTGCTTCCCCAGGTGTGCCTTTTGGATTGTACTGCTGCCCCCAGATTGTACTGTTGCCCTCAGTTGTACTGCACCCAGATTGTACTGCTGCACACCAGGTGTGCTGCTGCCCTCAGGTGTACTGCACCCAGTTGTACTGCTGCCCCCAGGTGTAATGATGCACCAGATTACTGCTGTCCCCCAGTTTATACTGTTTCCGCCAGGTGTACTACTGCCCCCAGATTGATCTGCCTCCGGTTTTGCTGTTACCCCCAGATTGTACTATTGCCCCAGATTGTACTGCTGCCCCCAGGTTATTACTGCTGCCACCAGGTGTGCTGCTGCCCCCAGTTTGTACTGCTGCCCTCCAGATTGTACTGCCACCCCAGAGTGCACTACTGCCCCAATTGTACTTCTGCCCGGGTAATACTGCTGCCCCAGATTTTACTGTTGCCCCAGTTTGTACTGCTGCCTCAGATTGTATTGCTGCCCCAGATTGTACTTCTGCCCCACATTGTACTGCTGCTCCCCAGACTGTGCTGCTGCCTCCCAGATTGTACTGCTGTCCCCAGTTTGTACTGCCCTCCCAGATTATTGCTACTACCCCAGATTACTGCTGCCCCAGTTGTGCCACCTCAGTTTGTACCTAAGTTGATATGCTGCCCCCGCCAGATCGTACTGCTGCCGCCAGTTGTGCTGATTCCCCAGATTGTACTGCCACCCCCAGGTGTACTGCTGCCCCAGATTGTACTGCTGCCCCAGTTTGTACTGCTGCCCCAGATTGTACTGCTACCCCCAGTTGTACTGCTGCCCCTAGATTGTGTCTGCACCCAGGTGCAATGCTGCCCCCCAGATTGTACTGCTGCCCCCAGTTTGTAGTGCTGCCCCCCAGATTGTACTGCTGCCCCCAGAGTGTACTGCTGCCCCCACGCAGATAATGCTGCTGCCGCCAGTTTGTACTGATTCCCCAGTTGTACTGCCACCCCCAGATTGTACTGCTGCCCCAGGTGTACTGCTGCCCCAGTTTGTACTGCTGCTCCCAGGTGTGCTGATGCCCCCAGATTGTACTGCTGCCCCAGTTTTTTACTGCTGCCTCCCCAGGTGTACTGCTGCTCCCAGGTTGTGCTGCTGCCCTCCAAATTGTGCTGCTGCCCCCAGATTGTACTACTGCCCCCAGGTGTGCTGCCCCCAGATTGTATTGCTGCCCCAGATTGTACTGCTGCCCCCAGATTGTGTCTGCACCCAGATTGTGCTGCCCCAGATTGTACTGCTGCCCCCAGTTTGTAGTGCTGCCCCCAGATTCCTGCTGCCCCAGATTACCTGCCCCCCAGTTTGTACTGCTGCCCCCAAGTTTGTACTGCTGCCCCAGGTGTACTGCTGCCCCCAGTTTGTACTGCTGCCCTGAGATTGTACTGTTGCCCCCAAATTGCTTGCCCAGAGTGAACTGCTGCCCAGGTTGTACTGCTGCCCCCAATTGTGCTTCTGCCCCCAGGTACTGCTGCCCCCAATTGTACTGCTGCCCCCAGTTTGTACTGCTGTCCTCAGCCTGCTGCCCCAGATTGTACCTTTGTACTTCTGCACCCTACTTCTTGCTACCTTTGAATTGTGCTGCTGCAGTTTGTACTGCTGCCCACCAAATTGTACTGCTGCCTCAGGGTGTACTGCTGCCCCCAGTTTGTGCTGACCCTGATTGTGCTGCTTCCCTCAGAATGTAATGCTCCATCCAGTTTGTGCTGATGCTCCAGATTTTACTCCTCTCCCCCAGATTGTACTGCTACCCCAGATTGTACTCTGCCTGGGTGCTGCTACCCCCAGGTGTACTGCTGCCCCAGTTGTACTGCTGCCCCCCAGTTTGTACTGCTGCCTACAGGTGTACTGCCTTTGGTGTACTGCTGCCTGGTGTACTGCTGCCCCCAGGTGTACTGCTGCCAGGTGGCTGCTGCTGCCCCCCAGTTTGTACTGCTGCCCTCAGTTGCACTCCTGCCCAGATTGTACTGCTGCCCCAGTTTGTACTGGTTCTCCCAGATTGTACTGCTGCCCCCAGATTGCTGCTGCCCCCCATATTGTATTGCTGCTCCCCAGTTGTGCTGCTGCCCTGAGATTGTATTGCTGTGCCCAGATTGTTCTGGTGCCCCCTTTGTACTGCTGCCCTCAGGTGGCTACTGCCCCCCAGATGTGCTGCTGTCCCCAGGTACCTGCTGCCCCTAGACTTGTCTGCTTCCCTCAGTGTACTGCTGCCCCTCTGTTTGTACTCTTACACCTAAGTGTACGACTGTCCCCAGTTTGTACTGCTGCCCTCAGATTGTAATGCTCCATCCAGGATTGCTGCTGCCCGCAGGTTGTACTGCTGCCCCAGTTTGTACTGCTGCCCTCAGATTGCACTGTTGCCCCCAGATGTACTGCTGCCCCAGTTTGTACTGATTCTCCCCAGATTTACTGCTG
>NW_024736650.1:7272793-7299082 GCF_018991925.1 Homarus americanus
CCCAGATTGTACCTGCTGCCCCCATATTGTACGCTCCCCAGATTGCACTGCTGACCCCATTGTACTGCTGCCTCAGAATGTAATGCTCCCATCCAGTTTGTACTGAGCCTCCAGATTTTACTCCTTCCCCAGATTGTACTGCTGCCCCAGATTGTGCTCTGCTGCCCCCGGATAGTACTGCTACCCCCAGATTGTACTGCTGCCCCCTGATTGTACTGTCACCTGATGTACTCATTCCAGATTGTACTGCTGCCTCAGATTGTACTGCTACTCCAGATTGTACTGCAGTTCCCTAGATTGAATGCTGCACCCAGATGTAATGCTGCCCCCAGATTGTCTTCTGCCCCACATTGTACTGCTCTCCCAGATTGTACTGATGCCCCCAGATTGTACTGTTGCCCCAGTTTTTACTGCTGCCTCCCAGATTGTACTGCTGCCTCCCAGATTGTACTGCTGCCCCAGATTCCACTGCACCAGATTGATGCTGCCCCCTCTGTTGTACTGCTGCCTCAAATTTAACTGCCCCCAGATTGTACTCACTGCCCCCAGTTGTACTGCTGCCCCAGATTGTAGCTGCCCCCAGATTGTACTCTGCCCCCAGATTGTAATGCTGCAACCCAGTTGTACTGCTGCTGCCCCAGATTGTACTACTGTTCCCAGTTTGTAGTGCTGCCCCAAATTGTACTTGCTGCCCCCAGATTGTACTGCTGCCCCCAGTTTGTACTGCTGCCCCAGATTGTACTGCTGCCCCCAGTTTGTACTGCTGCCCCCAGATTTAGTGCTGCCCCCAAATTGCAATTTCTGCCCCCAGATTGAACTGCTGCCCCAAGATTGTACTGCTGCCCCCCAGATTGTACTTCTGCCCCCAGATTGCACTTTGCTGCCCCAGGATTGTACTTCTGCCCCCAGATTGTACTTGCTGCCCCAGATTGTACTGCTGTCCCCAGTTTGTACTTCAACTTCCAAACTGTACTATCGTCTCCAGATTGTACTGTTGCACCCAGTTTGTATGCTGCCCACCAAATTGTACTGCCCACAGATTGTATTGCTGCCCCCAGTTTGTACTGCTGACCCCTGATTGTACTGCTGCCCTCAGAATGTAATGCTCCATCCAGTTTGTACTGATGCCTCCAGATTTTACCTCTCCCCAGATTGTACTGCTACCCCAGATTGTACTCCTGCCCCCAGATTGTAATTGGCTACTCAGATTGTACTGCTGCCCCCAGATTGTACTGCTGCCCCCAGTTTGTACTGCTGCCTACCAGATTGCACTGTGCCCCAGATTGCACTGGCCCACAGATTGTACTGCTGCCCCCAGATTGTACTGCTGCCCGCAGGATTGCACCTGCCCCAGTTTGTACTGCTGCCCTCAGATTGCACTCCTGCCCCACAGATTGTACTGCTGCCCCCAGTTTGTACTGGTTCCCCAGATTGACTGCTGCCCCCAGATTGTACTGCTGCCCCCATATTGTATTGCTGCTCCCCAGATTGTACTGCTGCCCTGAGATTGTATTGCTGTACCCAGATTGTTCGTCCCCAGTTTGTACTGCTGCCCTCAGATTGTACTGCTGCCCCCAGATTGTACTGCTGCTCCCCAGATTGTGCTGCTGCCCCTAGACTTGTACTGCTTTCCCCTCAGATTGTACTGCTGCCCTCTGTTTGTACTCTTGCACCTAACAGCGACTGTCCCCAGTTTGCTGCTGCCCCAGATTGTAATGCTCCATCCAGATTGTACTGCTGCCGCAGATTGTACTGCTGCCCCAGTTTGTACTGCTGCCCTCAGATTGCACTGTTGCCCCCAGATTGTACTGCTGCCCCAGTTTGTACTGATTCTCCCCAGATTACTGCTGCCCCCAGATTGCACTGCTGCCCCCTGTCACTGCCCCAGATTGTACTGCTGACCCCTGATTGTACTGCTGCCTCAGAATGTAATGCCCATCCAGTTTGTACTGATGCCCAGATTTTACCTTCCCCCAGATTGTACTGCTGCCCCAGATTGTACTGCTGTCCCCCAGATAGTACTGCTCCCCAGATATTGCTGCTGCCCCTGATTGTACTGCTACCCCAGATTGTACTGTTCTCAGATTGTACTGCTGCCTCCCCAGATTGTGGTGCTGCCTCATATTGTTGCTGCCCCCTTAATTGTACTGCTGCCCCCAGATTGTACTGCTGCCCCCAGTTTGTACTGCTGCCTCACCAGATGTACTGCCCCCTCTATCACAGATTGTACTGCTGCCCCCAGATTGTACTGCTGCCCGCAGATTGTACTGCCCCCAGTTTGTACTGTTGCCTCAGATTGCACCTGCCCCCAGATTGTACTGCTGCCCCAGTTTGTACTGATTGTCCCTAGATTGTACTGCTGCCCCGGATTGTACTGCTGCCTCCAGATAGTACTGCTGCCCTCAGATTGTATTGCTGTGCCCAGATTGTCTCTGGTGCCCCCAGTTTGTACTTGCTGCCCTCAGATTGTACTGCTGCCCCCAGATTGTACTGCTGCTCCCAGATTGTACTGCTGCCCCCTAGACTGTACTGCTTTTCCCCCAGATTGTACTGCTGCCCCTCTGTTTGTACTCTTGCACCTAAATTGTACGACTGTCCCCAGTTTGTACTGCTGCCCTCAGATTGTAATGCTCCATCCAGATTGTACTGCTGCCCACAGATTGTACTGCTGCCCCCAGTTTGTACTGCTGCCCTCAGATGCACTGCTGCCCCCAGATTGTACTGCTGCCCCAGTTTGTACTGATTCTCCCAGATTGTACTGCTGCCCCCAGATTGTACTTGCTGCCCCATATTTTATTGTTGCTCCCCAGATTGTACTTGCTCCCCAGATTGTACTGCTGCACTCCAGATTGTACTGCTGCACCTCCAGATTGTACTGCTGCCCCAGATTGTACTGTTGTATCTAGATTGTTTCTGGTGCCCCCAGTTTGTACTGCTGCCCTCAGATTGTACTGCTGCCCCCCAGATGTGTACTGTTGCTCCCCAGATTGTACTGCTGCCCCAGATTGTACTGCTGCTCCCCAGATTGTACCTGCTGCCCCTAGACTGTACTGCTTTTCCTCAGATTGTACTGCTGCCTCTGTTTGTACTCTTGCACCTAAATTGTACACTGTCCCAGTTTGTACTGCTGCCCTCAGATTGTAATGCTCCATCCAGATTGTACTGCTGCCCCCAGATTGTACTGCCTGAGATTGTACTGCTTTTCCCCCCAGGTGTACTGCTGCAGTTTGTATGCTCAGCCAACCGAGAGAGGGTGATGCGCTGTAAAAAGTAACCCGTGACGACGCAAACCGACATTGTACCGAATCACTGGGACGTTAACCAATTTTTTGTATCTAAAGTTTTGAGAAGTAGTGCCGAAACAAAGTTAAGCGGGACGACGTTAAGCGAAGACTTACTGTACATGAAGGCTCGATTTGGCTACTTTTGCACTTAGACAAATGATCAATGAATAAACCAGGGCATATGGAGATGCATTATACCCTGGTGATGTCACGAAGCTTGCAACTACAACCACAACTGCTGATTAATTGTAACCACATAAATTATCACAACCTGTACTCAAATGTACTAAGTTAATTAAACGGAAATTATGTCTAGTGCAAACTATCGAATCTTTATTCTCAAATTAATTGCTCTCTTGCAAGAATTCCAGCTATGCAAGTTTTATTCTGCTAAGTCAAGTCAGTGTCATTTTTTTAGCGAGAAACTTAAACTCCCTGTCTATTTTTAATCCTTGAGTATGTGTTAATCTCCCCTCCTGGCTGTCAATATCCCACCTCCCCCCTCCCCCCAGCCTACAGGGTAGACAGATGGCAGTTATAATGATTAATGGGATGAAGGTTGTTTTAGGCTTAAAGTTTATAAAAAGGCACAGACTTGACATAGCAGAATATAACTTACACTGATGGAATCCTTTCAAGATACTGATTAATTTGAGTATAAACATCTGATAGTTTGCACAAGAGACAAAAATAGTATATTTGAGTCTAAAATGAGTACAGTAATATGCTGCTCAAATTATGGCCTTTTCACAGGAAGAAGTCTGTATAACTAGCCCCAGTTGTTAGGATTCTGTGGTGTTGAATGTTACAGAGTATTTCAAATAAATTCTTTGTTTAGTTCTGTACATAGAGACTTGGGGATAGAAACTGTAATCTACAGTACAATACAGGTACACCTCGACTTATGACAACTTGGACATACGACTGCCGTGGTCGTATAAAATATTTTTCAAATTACGTATTTTTTTCTAGTACCGACATTAGCGATCGCGCTGTGAACTGACAAAATTTTAGTTTGTAATTCCCTTCAAAGGCTGGCAAGCGTAAAAGTGAGAGTACTCATGGTGCTGAGAAGAAAAAGTGACACCCATTTTAGAATTTCTATGTATTATTTTCGCCTTTTCGATTTACGACCTGGTTGTTGGGACAGAACCCCGTCGTAAGTTGAGGAGAGACTGTACTTATTTTTGCCTTATTGTTCAGCTTGTCATTTAAGGATATCTGTGAGAGGTTTGAATCGTAGACCATGTTCTTTGTAGACTTTATTCTAACAGCGTCATCTGGTGACTGGCAACCGGGCGCTGCCATAGACAAGCCCCACCTCAACATGGGAAAACAGATCGTACGATGGTACAATCTTACATCTCCCCCCAAGTTAAAAGGAAATGACAATGCACATTTGAACTGACAAAAGGAAAACAATGTACATAAAAGCAACAATAATGCAAGAAAACCAGTCAAACAAAGAAAAACAAAACAAAAACAAAACTTTAAACTAATTTTACATCACATACACTACACCACGTAGTCCGTCAACCAGCCCGGGGGCCTACGGCCTCTCCTGGACCTGGCCGCGCTCGACTGGGGAGGGGCCGGGGGTGCGAGCGAGGGCACGGGTACGGAGGGCACAGCAGAAGGGGGGCCAGGAGGCACAGCTTGGTGCACCACCGGAGTAGTAGGCAAAGGTGTGGAGCTGTTTCGCAGGTGGCGTCTGTTGCGGATGAACACCCTGCCACTGCCACTCAACCTGACGGCATACTGCCTGTGAGGGCGGGCTTCCACCACTATGCCTGTCCTGTCCCAGAGCGTCAGCGACGGTTTTGAACGCGTGCGCTGGCATCCCAGACACCATGTCGAATGGTGCAGGTGTGTGGTGTGTCTCCCTCAGACAGCTTGCATTGAGGCGTTCGAAGTCTACAGTGAGCCTGGGCTGACCGTTTTTCTTGGCCACCACGACCATCCTGGCACACCACTCCATAGCCTCACCAGTAGGAACTGGCTGGATGACGCCTCTCCTGACGTCCTCCTCCAACTGGTCCTTCACCTCCGCTTCCCAGTGTTTCGGAACGGGAGCAGGTGTGTGACAGGCGTAGGGGGTCGTGCCGGGCGCCAGGTGGATACGGTGAGGGGGACCAGTCATGACTGGCAGTGGGGACCTGCTGGTGTTGAATGCGGTGGATGAAAAGTACGTGAGTAGCCATGCCTCCAACCTGGCCACATTCTCCTCCAAAGGAGGCAAGGGTATCTCAACTGGCCTCGGCTGGAAACGACTGCTCTCAGGTAATGGGTTCGGAGGTAGGTCGTCGGCAGTGTGCCGCTCCCCTCCTTCGCCCACGGCAGCCACAGCACGTCTATGGAGCGGGAAGTCGACAGGCACCAAGTTGAGGCACTTGCAGGCCTCCAATGACAGGTAGAGGGCCTTGGCTGTCTGCACGAAGTAGACCTCCTGGACGGTGGACACCTCGTCCACACTGAGGCGGCAGTGGGCGGACCCCAGATACTTAAACTGTTTGTTTGCCACATCCCTCAGGCCATTACGGGCCCGAAGTTGCCTCGGACACAAACCGATGTCCCGGAGCAGGGATGCCCCTGCCACACACACCCACACACCATAGCACCCGTGTCAGCCACAGCCAGCACAGGGGTGGCGGGGGAATTGCCCCCAGCCTGGGTCACGAACACTTGTAATCTGGGGTGGCGGGATAGCTGGGCTGTTGCCACTGTGACAGCACCTGACACATCCATAGGAGCACTTAGGACTGACTTACTCCTGCAACACCTTTTGAAGTGACCAACCTTAGAGCAATTGCGACATGTGGCCCCACTTGCAGGGCAGTTACCTTTACCAGAGGCATGTGACATGCCGCAGTTACCACAGTGTGCGCGACTGGGGTGTCCAGGTCAGGCACCAGCTACCTCAGACTCACCGGTGACGTCATCACCAACCGCCGCTGCCTCCGCGGCTGTTCCCACCACTGCCTGGCCAGACGTACGACACATTACACCAGCATCTCTCACTGCTGCCTCAAATAACATACATTTGTTTCTAAGCACTTCAACACTGTAATAGCTCGAGTACCCCTGGAAAATTTCCCTTTTCAACACTGGGTTACTCAGGCCCACCATAACTTTACGTAATAGCATGTACTCAGAGAGGTCGTTATCACAGGTGGGACATTTAAATTCACACTCCACTGCCTTTTCATGGGCTCCTCTTCACCTTGTTTGCTGTTGAAAAACTCGTTCCATTTCCCAGCTTGGTTTGAAGACTGAAGAACCATTCCACTGATGGCATCCAGGGCTTCCTTGGGCGAGAGCTGCTCCCACTGACCGCTGGGGTATCTCGGGTCAATCACCCTTTGGAGTGCAGGGACGCAGTTCAGGCGAATGTGGAGTGTGGCCACCAGTTGTGACCACCCGTTCAACAGCACCCATGACTCCATGGACCGCCTCCATGTCCTAAATGCAGCTGCTGGCATTTCTGCCTCACACTTCTCTGGAGCGACAGCTGCTGAGGGCTTCATGACCGGTATAGAAGCATGACCATCGCCAGCAGCTAGAGACGCCATCTGAGCCATCAATGCACTCATGGCCTGCTGCTGGGCGCGCGTGGTGTTCCCCCCTGGTATAGAGATGCCCTGGTGTCCCTTTGAGGGCTTCGAGAATTGTGGACGTGTAGGGGCCATGTCAGCGTTCTTGTCAGGGCTGTAATGGCGTGTCGGGTCCCGGGATCCTACTCACTGCGCCATGTGAGAGGTTTGAATCATAGACCATGTTCTTTGTAGACTTTATTCTAACAGCGTCAGCTGGTGACTGGCAACCGGGCGCTGCCATAGACAAGCCCCCATCTCAACATGGGAAAACATATCGTACGATGGTACAATCTTGCAATATCATATTAGAAATGTCTCATAGACAATTTATTCAGGATCATTATGTTATCAAATTAAATTTTCTAACAAAATAGAAGCTTATAACGAATGCTGTTAGTTAGGGAGGGAGAAGGGTTCATTGGATTGTGACTGCGCCGCTCCACCCCCCCCTGCAAAGGGTCACCTCTCACTGAATGTTTGTCTGCAAACTGCACTGACTCATTCATGATACAATATTGTTTATCTGTTTTTCATTAATAAGTAAAGATACATTACTGTAATAATCAGTACTTATTAATGCCTGTACCCTTCATATACAATACAGTACAGTTCTATGTATATACAGTAGCGGTAAAAAATTAAGGCATCAGAGGGCCCACGTCTTAAATTTTGACCGAAATCAGTTATACCCATTCAACATCGTTCATTTTCGGTTAATTTATAAGGCGTGCTTTGAGCAGCTGGGGGCGGGCAGGGCCTCCAGGGCATATCAACTGGTGGCCGTTAGTTGCCAACCAGCCTCTGTGGTGAATGGTGTGGTCACTATGGTTCCTCCCTGATCGGTACTTTCTTTCCTTTGAGTATGACTACTTTTGGGTCTCTGTACATGCTATGGCTTCTCACCAGAGCTTATCCAGTGACACTGTAAGGGGAGGGGGGGTGTATTAATTCACTGTGTAACGCACCTCATTCCTTAAAATTGGCATCTTAACTCTTCAATCTTTTTTCTCTCAATTTCTTACCTAATTAATTCCATATGTAGTTATGTCTTAGTTATTTTACTGCTCATAGTTACCCCCTAACCTCTAACCTTTGGTAGCATGGCTCGAGTATACTGCCAGATTCTGGGGTCAATAATTCTAAAGGGATAACTTAACTCTATTCTTAATTTTAAGGTCGCTGCCACCAGACCCCCTCTGGACAGTATGTAGCTCGTTAGGTAGCGGGCAGAGTAAGCTAGGCATTGGGTTGGGTTTTTCATTGACCAAATCGATAGTGGGAAGAAGGGTGAAATATCAGACATGTCTTGTTTTTTGTTTTATCCTCTTTGCCACTGATCGGCTCGTTAGCCGCTTAGGCGATCGATCACGTCTCTGATTACTTTTCATTTTCATTTATCTTCTTCACCAAAAGATCGGCTCGCTAGCCGCCCGGGCGATCGGTCACGTCTCTGTCACGCACTGTTGGCAAATACTGGGCATGCACCGACTCCTGAATGTACCTGAACCTGCTCCAGTGTTGGTCAAGTCTTGTCTTGAAAGAGCTCACACTCGGTGCCGTCACAACACTCTCTGGTAGATTGTTCCAAGAGTTTACAACCCTCACTCCGAAAAAGTTTGCCCTCACAGTTTTCTGGACTTCCGGCTTCTTTAATCTTGAACTGTGACCCCTTGTGGGGCGAGCGTCCGGCAGCTCCAAGTAAGGACACTCAACTGAGTAGTGCCCCTGAGATGCTTATACACCTCAACTAGGTCCCCCCTTACCCATCTGTAGTATAAGCTAGGTAAGTTCAGGCACTCCAATCTCTCAGGGTAGCTGAGGTGCCGAACTGCAGGCATCAGTCTGGTGGCCCTCATTTGAACATTTTCAACCAACTGACAGTCCCTAGCATATCTCGGGGACCAGACGGGGTGACAGTACTCCAGATGGGGAAGCACTTCCCTCCTGAAGATCGTTACGAGGGACAGACCGTCTAGATATATGAACGACCTTCTTATAAGACCCAATAATTTATTTGCCTGGTTTACCTTCTTCTCGCAATGGCCCGAGAACTTCAGCTGATTGTCAATATACACACCTAAGTCCTTCTCGCATTCAGTCTCAACTAGTGCAGTTTCTTCATCCCGTTGGGACATATGGTTCACCTCCTTACCGTTGGGATGCCCCAGGTGCATCCTCTTACACTTCGTGACATTGAATCTCAGCAGCCATTTCTTCGACCATTCTTGGAGCCCACAGAGGTCCTTCTGCAGCTCTTTACAGTCCGCTTGGTTCTTAATTTCCCGAAATAACTTGGTGTCATCGGCAAACATTTGTATGGTGGAGAGTACATCGTCAGGCATGTAATTTATGAAACAAACAAACAACAGCGGGCCCAATACACTGCCCTATGGTACCCCACTTGTGACAGGTATGGATGACGATTTCGTGCCATTAACCACCACACACTGCTTGCAGTCATGTAGAAAGTCTTCTATCCACGCTAGGACATTTCCCCGAATTCCGTACCCTTCCAGTTTGATTTTCAGCCTTTCATGGGGTACACTGTCGAAAGCCTTGGCAAAATCCAGGTAAATATTGTCGATATTACCACCCCGTTCCAGAATATGAGTCCAAATATCCAATACCTTGAGCAGTTGTGTAAAACAGGAGCGCCCCGGCATAAAACCGTGTTGGCAATCCTTTACAAGGTTGTTTCGTATTAAATGTTCCATTGCGGCATCTCTGATAATACTCTCAAGTACTTTACATGTTATGCTGGTCAGGCTCACCGGTTTATAGTTGTTCGTGGAGTGACGATCGCCCTTCTTGAAGATAGGACTTACATAAGCCACTTTCCATTCACTGGGGACCATTTGTTCATCCAGGTATTTACAAAACAGGATCTTCAGGGGCTCTGCAAGCTCGTTGCACAACTCTCTTAGCACTCTAGGATGTACCATGTCAGGGCCGGGACCCTTATGGACCTTTAGCCTGGACAGTTTATTTCTAATACCCTCCTCTGTGCTGTGTCGAACCATCTGTCCTCAAACGCAGGAGGGTTAGTTGCATCCTCTCTTGTGAACACCGAGGAAAATAAGCTGTTCAATGCCTCAGCTTTATCCTGGTCAGAATCTGCGTAACTACCATCCACCAGCCTCAGGTCTGATACTCCTACTAGCGTTTTCACTTTCGACTTTGCATTGCGGTAAAACGCCTTTGGGTTTGACTTGACCTCGCATGCAAGCAGCCTCTAGAACTCATTTTCAGCCCTTCTGCACTCTATCTTTGCTTGGTTTCTGGCTCTTGCATACATCCTCCTGTCTTGCTCATCGTTTGGCCCAACCCACGTCTTGAATTTCTGGGTTTTCTTAATTTTGTCGACCGCCGCATGGTTCATGTGTAGTGATCCCCTCGTATTCCTAGAAGCACTGGGTTTGGTCTTGGGTATATATTTATCGATCAAATGGGTCATTTTACTAGTTATGATATTCAGCGTAGTGTCTGCGTTCTTGTACCTTAATGAGTCAGGCCAGTTGATACCCCTCATCACTTCCCTCATCCCATTGTAATTTCCCTTGTAATATTTGCACCTTGGCCTGGCCTTATCCTGAACTAGGTAACAGTTAAATCTGAATGACAACACTATATGGTGACTGGTGCCAACTGGGGCAAGGTGTTCCAGTTTGGCCACCATACCCTCCTCGTTTGTTATGATGAGGTCAAGTGGCTTGGGTGTTTGCTCCCCTCTGTAATGTGTCGGGTCTCTAACATGTTGGAACAGAAAATTATCTCTCAGAGTTTCTACAAAAAGAGTAGCAGGGTTATTCAAGTCATTCGGGGTGGACTCGTTTCTCCAGTCGATGTCGCCATAGTTAAAGTCCCCCATGATAAGGAGGTGGCTAGGGTTGAGCATCGCCGCGTTGTTTATTAAGGTTCTTAAGTTCCTTTGATTTAGTGGGCCACAGTTTGGGGATCTGTAGATACACCCGACGATAAGTAAGTCCCCTCCCTTTAATTTAATTTTACACCACTTGGACTCTTCAAAAACATCCTCTCCCTGTACCCTCGCCTGGCTGGCTCTAAGGTCTTGCCTAGCATAGATAACCACACCCCTCTTGCAAGTTTCTTGAGAAAGGTTCGTAAATGAGTCATATCCAGCAATACTGAACTCACATTCCTCTGGGTCGATTCTCCTGTTCTTGTACAACAGTTCTACAACACCTACAATATCTGGTTGGTGTACTCTTAGTAGTGTTTCAAACTCCTCTCTCTTATCAAGGAACGTGTCAGTATTAGTGTACATGACATTCAAGCCAGAATTTGTTCTCGGTAACGTCTCTGCTCTTAGTAATAAACCCGCTCCACCCACATTCTCAGAAGCTGCAGCATTTGCTAAGTACACTGTATTTTGCAGGGTGTGGTTAGAAATGTCATTGTTTACACGGCGCTCGTTCCCTCCTGTCCGGTAGGCTGAGCTGGTGCCGCCTCCCGGGTGAGGGGTAGAGCGGGTGGAGGGTGCACTGCTGCCCCCTGGCCCTGTGTCAGCACACTTGTTTCCACTACCCTCCCCCTGAGTATAACCCATGTACACCCGTCCCCGTTCTTCCTTGCTAAGTTTTTTGCCTTCCGAATAACCTACCATTTCTCCTCCTCACTCACTAGTGTGATCCTGAGGAGGAGAGGCTTATCCCCCTGCTTTTGTCCCAGCCTCCTCGCATCCTGAGGGGTTGATGGAATCTTCAGAACCTCTGTACAAATATTTTGAAACAGCACCTTATCGTGTGTTACCTTACTCACAGTTCCCCCCGCCTGGCTCTCTGGAACTTCAAAAACTATTGCATTGTTCCTGCACTGGAGACGTTCCTGGTGTTCCTCCTCTCCCCTAACAGTAGGTCCGTTAATTTTCATTTCTTCGACACACTTCTTCAAAGTCCCAAGCTGTTGTAGAACCTGTTCTGATCCTGCTTTACTCTCTGCCCCCTCCCGTGGCCCTGCTAATATGTCAGCATAACTCTTAACTAATTTATTCTTTATAAAACATATTGCATCCCGTCAAAATACAAGAAGAGTTGGCCTTCTTCAGAAGAACAACTATGATTTTAGTTACACTGCCCAACAATATACGTCTTCAGTAATGACGTATCATTAACATACTCATTCCTCATAACAATCACTGACCACCTTACCTCGGTCACTCCTTCTTACCATAACACCAAACACAACAAACTGCTCCACCTGCTAGAATATAGCACCCTAGGTTAAAATATAGCACCACATCACATTACAGCACCACGGTTACACTCCACACCTACAAGTATGGAACTCCTCGATACTTCTAGGTACACATACCAGGCACCTCGTTCGCACACCACTCTTGGTGAGTTGGGAAGGGGTACTCCAAAAGTGATCATACCAGTACTGTTTCTACGCCTGGTATTCTAGGTCGCTCCAAGTGGCGACCATGAATCTTCTCAAATATACTAGTAGGTGGTGGTATGCAGGAAATCCACAGGTTCACAGTTGGGGAGCATAACGGCTTTTATGGAGTAATGGCCGACGTTCTGGAGACGCTCAGAACGCATGGTACCTGTTTCGCTGAGAAGACAAGTGAAAATCAGAAATAATGCCTGATGGGCTGTTATCACACCACCCTAACACATTACTACTTCGCTTTATAACATCAGGCAAGGTTTTAAGATGTACGAACTGCGAGATAAATCTTTTTAGGGCTGGATGGAGCCCTATGTAGGACACTGACCTGTTTCGGTAGGCCGACCAGGCCTACAGTTTCCAATCATTAATTTTCACTTTGATTTCTTATAGATCTCACATGAACACTTTCCTATTTATTGTGACCTTATGCCTTATAAATACATATCTTAATCCTAAATTACTTACTAAAGTACGGTTCGGGTTTGACAGTTCCTGAGGAAATTAATTGGGTGATATCATTAACTCAACTGTAGTCCGGGTACAAGGGACGCTAACTCTGAAACAAAGGCCGCGCGTTGAATGTTCATAGCGTGGGTATACGTCACATAAGATAACGAGGTGTATTAAGTTCACACCGATGCATACAAGATATTTCCTTTGAATTATAGTTTCTGGATCACTCCCAACACTTTACATAGTTCTGATACATTTATCTTTTTTCCAAATCAATGCTCTTTCATAGTTTCATCTGCTACCAGTGGTAGCTATGTTCACTAATCGTCCACAGACGTCCATAGAATGACCATCAAATACGATCGCCCTTATAGTACACTAGTCCGTATCGATTGGACTCTCCCAACCATCTTATAGATACCTTGAGTTCTCTTTAATGCTATGAGTACATACACTTAATATTATATACCAGTACCTGGGTACAATTCAAAAAATGATTCATAAACATTCAGTAGGTGAGTTATCCTTTATCAATGTTTCCCATTTTCCGAGATTCTACAAGCACGGTGGATTTGAAAGTTATGTAGCGTAATATGAATTAAAGAGTTTTTTTGGGGATGATAATGATGTGCGCAGTACACGAGGACTAGGACACGTGGTGTACTGTAATTCTGGTGTAACGGGGGTGGGGGGGGGGTAACAAACATGCTGCCACCAATGTAACGGCGGCAGTTTCTCTCTACTCATACTCTGCCTTATCTTTTACTCTTACTTCTCTTGTCTTAGTTCTTTAATTCAATTGTTCTTTCTACTTACTTCACTGGTTACTGCATAACCTTAGTTCTTTTTGGTAGCATGGACGAGGGTCTAAGGCATATGGGTACTGTAATTCTGATATCAGGGTCACTTGGACGGAAATATCGGTGAACTACTGTGGGGAAAATGAATACTCCTAAAATACTCTAAGAACAGGTTTATTAATATGAAATCAAAGGGAAAAGGAGATATTATTAACATATAACTTCAAGGTGCAACTCCTCGCTTACCCAACTGCAAACTCAGTATTTCTTATTTACTTATTTTCTTAATTTTACTCCTCTGCAAGTTACTCAGATATTACACACTTATTGCACACACCCTTACTGGTGTTACGTTACATTACATAGCAGGACCAGTTCCTTGGCCCTACTGACAATACATAGTTACATGACAACTCCTTGCAGATTACTTAACTGCCACTCCAAGTGGGTACTTACTTCACCAACATTACTGGTGATACATTTCATTACAGTTACCAGGCTTTATTCATAGTCCCAAGTGGACAACTTTACTTCTCACATATTACGAGCTACTTTCCATTACATCCAATTATAAGACAACCTTACTTAAGATACTTCCCAGAGTGTTGGTGGTGCATAGGAGATGCACTCACACACAACACGTTAATACTGATACCAACAAATACATGGGTCCACTACCCAACATGGGGTAATTATTAACAAACACATACAACCAAACTGTGGACCATAACTCCAAGGCATGTCCCAGGGTATAGCACTGACGCCTCTAACAACTGATGACTGCTGTTGTGGTCGGTTACACTCCGACACGAGGCGGGTCTGGTGCCCTCCGCCCACGAGGTGGACCTGCCGTTTCAATCATGTTGAATCACCGACATCAATGCATATATTGATCCCTGCGGGGCTATCTACTGGCTCCAGGGCAGTCGTGGGGTGATCAGAGAACCACAAATTGGATCTGGGGACAAACAGGAGAGGACGTGACGGGGACGAAGCATGAACAACACAATCACAACAAATCTCTCGTCTGGAAATGACAGACAACATTTAATTTAAATTACTTCTTACACTGAGTGAATGACAATTCCACTGTTAAAGCATGAACACTGATGAACACTGATAATTCACTACAATGACTGAATCAAACTGAATGGCTATAAAACACTGCTACATAACTGGGGACAAACGGGAGATGACGAGACGGAGGACCTTTCTCTTCCCTCTCCCGTGGTATATATACCCCTGAGTTGCCAGCGATCGCTACTCACACAATGACAGAGATTACAAACAACCCAACTGTTACTCATTCAAAGATGACCCTCAGTTGACAAAGGTCTGGCTAATTACTTGAGTTGATTTACATAAACTAATCCAAGACTGAGCTTGCAAAGAGAAAGTGGAAAAAACGCATTGACAACTGTCTTCGAAGGCAGGACTTACTGGGAGGGATCATGACTGTAAACATCGAATGGGAAAAACACTCTTCTTCTAGGGGATAGCTAACCAGCTACCCTCTCATGTTTTGCGGTCGTGGAGTTTAATAAGAATCATTAGTCAAAACAGACTAGCAGTCAAAGTGACCATGACAAAGCTCCCCCTCTCCCCAAGATTCTTATTATGCCGTAACGTTCGCTAAACATGTACAGTAGACCAGTGCTGGATTTAGACCTGTGGAGGCCCATGGGCAGCTTCTTTGTGGAGGCTCCCCTCATTATAGCTTCCCAAGAGGGTGGGGTGGCGAGTGAAGTGAGCCTAAACATCCGGGAGTTCCGGGGGGCGCTGTAAGCCCCCCGGGAAATTTTTGAAATTTGAACACTTCTTTGGAGAATTTTGAAGCTGTATGCAGTTATATTGAGGAAATTAGAACATTGAGAAATTTTTAATTAACTGTATATTTATTGATAGTGTACAAATTCCCAACACATACACACACACAAAAGTGAGACATGACTGGAGTCATTCATGTGGTTTCAAGTCGACCAGCCCTGATATAGGTACTACCGCACATGTCAAAAAATTTCAAGAGACTTCACAGAAAAGAATATATTATTAGTTATTACAGAGAGATGATTCTTTGCATTATTAATCAGATAAACCTCTACTCAAATAATGGTTCTGTCCAAGAATGCATGTATAGGCTTCTTTAAGTCCAAGGTCAGATAGATTCAGAATAAGCATTAACTCAACTATAAATAAAATTGAAGTTTTGCATCCAATAGTAAAACAAATAAACAATTTAATGAATTTGATAAAATTATAACAAAAGTATGAACATGGTGGAAATAACAAGAATTTTAATAAAAATAACTGCCATCGACCATGGACAATGGATATATTGAACACAAATATTGATCAATTGCAAAATAGAAAATAAACATTACCTTTATTTACAGACCAGGCACTTTACGTGACCTGGACGCTGCAAAGTTTTTGATCAACTTTTCGAAGTCAATCTCTCTGAGGATGTCATATTCGATACTCATCAAAGCCAGGTGGCTGAGCCTTTCATGACACATTGTAGTACAAAGTCTGTTTTTAATAAACTTCATTTTACTGAAAGAACGTTCTGCAGAACAATTTGTTACCATGAGCTCCAAGTACATCAATAACATTATTTCAACATTTGGAAATGTATCTACAACTTTCTTGTCTATCAACAGCTTGTAAAAGTAATGTGCCCTCCCTTTCTCATCATCTTCGTCTTCAAGAAATTGAGTGAAGAATGCTGTAAACTGCACAAGTTCAACTCCAAGTGTTTGATCCAAATCATTTTTGTACTCAGCAACCAATTTTGCTGCAGCTGCTTCAATTTCGTCACAATTCATTGACTCCAGTTTAGACAAGAACCCGAAAAGTGAACAGGTTTCCTCATAGGCCTTTAACCGTTGATCCAGTGAACTCAGGAACTGATCAATTGCTGGAAGGAAATTCTGAACCCAAAATTTTTTTGACTGTGAGAGGGCTGCATCTTCTGATCGTCCATAATCCAATGGATTGAGCTGTACATTACGTTGACGCTTGCGTGTCTGTGAATAATCCCCAGTTTCTGACATTTCCCTTTCCTTCTTCACATAAACATGGAAGCAATCTCTCTTTTCTCGTACAAAACATTGCAAGGACTTCAGCATTGCTACTGCTGTGTTCAAATCGAGTTTGGATCTTGCAATGCATGGCTTGTTGCATCAACTCTGCCAAGAATGTCATGCCAAAACACAGCATAAATAGCAGTCTCTAATTTGCACATCTTATCATGGAGACCATTGGCTTCATAACATGTTTTGCTCGTCTCATTTTCATCTCTAGCTATTTTAGTAAGTGCTTCACGGATTGGGAGATAACCTTGGACAACTGCTTTCACTGCAACTGCTCGACAGAACCATCTTGTTGTGGAAATCCTCTTTGGCACAGATACCGGGCCAGATGCTACAGTTTTCAATAAATCACTAAGAATTGCATAACTATGTGTAGAAGCTGTGAAGAACACATAAATTGCCTCAAGAAAATAAACAAATGAGATAGCTTCTTGACAACATTCAGCTGCAGCTTTTCCAACCAAGTTTAATGAATGACCAGCACAGGGTATCCAAATTGCATGATGATTTTCAGCTACAACTTTGGCTTGCAGACCATTGTACCTCCCACTCATAGATGTTGCATTATCATAAGATTGCCCACGACAATTTTGAATGTCAATGTCATTGTCTGCAAGAAACTTCATCAAACCTTCAAACATTTCTTGAGCCTTGTGTCCTTGATTTGGCAAGAATTTCACAAATCTCTCAACAGGTGTGTCATGCTCCATGTATCTGATTATCAGAGTTAGTTCATCAATATGGCCTTCATGAGGGGTGGAAACTAGAGAAATGTAGTAATATTTTGAGAGCTTTATACGTGAGATAATTTCGTTCAGTTCTTCATTGTCCAATAGTCTGACAATTTCTTCACAGATGGTTGAAGACAAATAGTTTGTATCATAATCATCATACTCGGCCAAAAGCTCTAGTAATCCTGTAGTGGATTTCTCCCCTACAAACGCTGTTTGTCGCTGCGTAGCCGACCCCACGAATTCCCCAGTGTATGCCTCGTGGTTTGGGTCAACCAGCGCCGCCATACATCACGGAGGTCAACTACTAAGCCACACCTACCCCTGCTATTTATGGCCTGACCTCGTGGTGATCTCTCTTTCTACCTACACCAACCAGCCAGCAACACCTCCTCCTCCTCCGCCTGCCTGGCGGTCCTCGCTCCCGCCGGCGAGCATGGCGACCCACAAGCTGTCCTCCTCTGAGCACCCTCACCAACCAGCTCTCTCTATATCACGCTTGTAACCATGCTGCCTTCCCAGCACCAAGCTGCATTGTACATCCAATACAACATGTATACATGAGAGCACATTGTGAGTTTCCTTTCTCCATCCCATCCTGAGTGTGAACCAAAACATCCCAATACCCCACAAATGGTGATCCCCGGAGATTCGCACTCACACAGGATGGAGGAGAAACCGATCACTCTCCCAGTCTTCAAGCAACATGGAAGACTGGCTTATCCACGCAGAGGCAGCTCTCATTGGCTCTACAGCTACTGTCTCTAAACCGCAGGTTAGACACCCTAGAGCAGCTCTGCTACTCTAAGCAGACAGCCGCTCCTATTCCTGCCCCAAGCACCACGTCCTACCGACCCCAACATACCCGTCCTGCCTCAGACGTCGCCCCCGGCCCAGCAGTACCCCCTGCCGCTTCTCCTGATGCAGCCCCTGCTCCCGACGCGGCCCATGCGCCTGAGTGCGGACCAACATACCCGTCCTGCCTCAGACGTCGCCCCCGGCCCAGCAGTACCCCCTGCCGCTTCTCCTGATGCAGCCCCTGCTCCCGACGCGGCCCATGCGCCTGAGTGCGGACCCACACACCCCTCTTCTCTCTCAGGTACTCCCTGCTACTGTCCTGCACCCTGCTGCTGTCGTGGACCCAGCTGCTGTCACGAGCCCTCATCCGCTTCTGTTGACGCAGCCCCTGCTCCTGACCCAGGCCCACACACCCCAGCAGGTGCATCTGACGACTCTGTACCTGCCGTGAGGGAAGCACAACATTCATCGCCTCCACACACCCTTTTTCTCCCTCTCTGCTCCCACAGATATTGTGTATCTAGACAGTTGTCTCTAGCGACCGGCTCATCCACGCCATCGCCGTTGTCTCACATGAGGCATGCACCGCCCGTTCTGCCTCACATGTGCCATGGAACCCTGTAGACAACAAGTCTCCTACACCGCCTGGAGGGAAGGAGGGAGTATTGTAGTGGATTTCTCCCCTACAAACGCTGTTTGTCACTGCGTAGCCGACCCCACGAATTCCCCAGTGTATGCCTCGTGGTCTGGGTCAACCAGCGCCGCCATACATCACGGAGGTCAACTACTAAGCCACGCCTACCCCTGCTATTTAAGGCCTGACCTCGTGGTGATCTCTCTTTCTACCTACACCAACCAGCCAGCAACACCTCCTCCTCCTCCGCCTGCCTGGCAGTCCTCGCTCCCGCCGGCGACCATGGCGACCCACAAGCTGTCCTCCTCTGAGCACCCTCACCAACCAGCTCTCTCTACATCACGCTTGTAACCATGCTACCTTCCCAGCACCAAGCTGCATTGTACATCCAATACAACATGTATACATGAGAGCACATTGTGAGTTTCCTTTCTCCATCCCATCCTGAGTGTGAACCAAAACATCCCATACTCCACAATCCCAAGTAATTTCCATTATGAGATCCAATTATTTCATCATCTCCACGAAGAGCTAGCCCTCTTTCATATATAAATTTAAGCACGCTGATCAATCGCTTTAGAAGACTACACCAAATCTACTCAATTTGACCCACATGCGTAGTTAGTTTAGAACAGTGGTTCTGAACCTTTTTACTACCACGCCCCCTCTAGGAATTGGTCCTTCCCTCCACGCCCCCCTTGCATCTATGAATAAAATTCCCTCCCTGATTTTAAAGAAAAATTAAAAATATTGTGTTTTTAGTCTTTTTATTGAGTATAAATTAGTGAGATACTTGGCACTGCTTCTGAGCTACTAGGTCTTGAATGCGTGGTTGAGTGCCAGAGAGTGCACAACGTAAATCCCCTTCAACGTTCAGCCTGTTTCTCTACTTGGTCTTGACAGCAACGAGCGTGGAAAATGCAGCTTCACAAAGATACGTGGATCCGAACATAGTTAGAATCCGAAGAGCCTGATGTGAGATTAGAGGGTAAACAGGAAGGTACTTGACCCAGAACGTCTCAAGAGCCAGTTCTTTGTAGTCTTCCTTAGTGTGGAGTTGAACTTCAACTCAAGAAACTCCTCTTGCACTTCATCCGAAACATCAGCTACTTCACATTGAAATGGGTTCCTGATGAATTTCCAGGCTTCTCGCTTCTCATCTATCTCTGGGAAGTATCTGATGAATTCTGTTTTCAAGTCAGTTAGATGAGTGATTATTTGTTTCTTTAACTCAGAATCAAGGTTGCCGTGAATGAGAGCAGAATCCAAGTTACTAAAACTGGCTGTATTTCCCTGCTGAATTCGACACTTCCAGAGGTCGAGTTTGGCCATGAAGGTTCGAACGGTGTCGTGGTGCATGATGATGTTGATGTTTTTCCCTTGTAGTTTAAGGTTGAGAGCATTCAACGCTTCGAAGATGTCCACCAGGTAAGCTAGAGACAGCTGAAAGCCTTCAGACTGGAACTTGTCATGGAGATCTGCCTTCTGCTTCGAATCAAGAAATATTGCTACTTCTTCTCGTAGTTCATAAAGCCGTCCAAGCATGTTCCCCTTTGATAGCCATCGTACGTTCGTGTGAAAAAGCAAGGTTTCATGTTCAGATTCCATATCCTTACACAGCAGTTTGATGAGACGACTGTTTAAGGCTCCAGCTTTGATAAAGTTGACTACCTTGATAGCCACGTTCAGGACATCCCTCATTTCTGCAGGTAAAGTTCTGGATACTAAGGATTCACGATGAAGTATGCAGCGTGTACCTACAACAGACGGATCTTTTTCTTTCACCATTGTAATGAATCCAGACTGCAGACCAAGCATGGCTGGAGCTCCATCAGTGCACACCCTTACCAGCGAGTCTCACGAAAGTTGGTTTTCCTGAAAGAAGTTTGATACATCATGAAAAATAGCTGCAGCTGTTGTACAACTTTCCATGGGGTGACAGAACAGCATTTCCTCTTTTACACTGTTGCCTGACACGAAACGAGCATATATCAGGAGAATCTCTTACTTGGTAGAAAATTTGATCTTTGATGTCTTGAGACAATTCATCGATCCTTCCCTTGACTGTATCGTTTGATAGTGAAATTTGGGAAAGCTTGTTTGCACTATCTTTCCCCAGAACGAGTTCTGCTGCACGGAGTGTGCTTGGTTTTATGAGAAACTCTCCGATGTTATGGCTCTTCTTGCTCTTTGCAATCAACATGACGATCTCATAGGAAGCCTCAACAACCTTTGAAGTTTGTTGCCGAAATGCCCCAGTGCCGTCCAACTTAACTTGCTTCAAGGAGTGTCATTTTGTTTCAAAGAATGCCTTGGGCTTGTCAGCTAGAGCAGGATGTGTTGTCCTCAAGTGGCGTTCCAAGCGTGAGGGCCGCATTCCATCATTGCTCAGAGTCTTGTAACATATCACACACTGGGGGACCTCTGTGGCACCCTTTTGGTGAGACACGAATCCAAATCGAATATATTCGTCAAGATACTTCTGCTTCTTTGCACTCATTGCGAATTATTTGATGTGCAGTGGACAACACAAATCTGTGAACAAAACATAAGGCACGTGTAAGGTAAGATAAACATCACCACGTGCTCATGAACATCACAACATCATGATAATCACAACCACATGATCAATAACAAACATATGATCGTAAAGTTCGTAAACACTACAAGTGACTACAATCATACATGATCATAAACACCACCATATCATTAACAAACATCACATGATCATAAACACCACATGATTATTAACAAACATCAATGATCACAACATGATCATAAGCACCACTACATGATCATAAACACCACCACATAATTATTAAGTAAATATTAACAAACACCACAACATTATAGTAAACACATCATGATCATAAACACATGATTATTAAGAAACAAATCAATATCATCATAAATACAACTTTACCATAACCACCTGTTACCACCACATGATTTTAAGCACCACCAACTTCTGATAAAATACAAACGGAATTCAAAACTTGCGAATAACAAACAGAGCAACACATGCGTGTTCACAATTCACCAATAAACTTATGGCTGCTTACTATTTTTAGGTAAATATAACAACTGGGATAAAACATACCTCAACAGCCTTAACTGAATAAATGTGAGAGAAGAGGAATTATTGCCACGGACGTGTGCAGAAGACTGGGAGAGAACGGGGCTCACCAGTCACCAACGAGCAGTATACAGGTCCAGGACGAGTTAACCCCCCCCCCCCCATGGGTTTCGAGGGATAGGGAGGGGGGTCAATAAGTACAGAAAATGGTAAGCCCTAAGTAAAAAAAGTAGCCTATAGAAAACTAAAGTTATAAGGCGATACTTTTGCATTTTTTCATAAACTTCTCAATATTAGCCCACGCTCTTGTTAAGAGAATAAAAACTATAATTATAATTAGAGAAATTCCTACTTTTTCCCTAGGGCTTGCGCCCCCCCTGGAAATTACTGACGCCCCCCAGGTTAAGAACTACTGGTTTAGAATCTATACCTCCAGCTCCCTTTGCACGACTTGCTACTGACAAAACTGCTTGAATGTGGTCCTTTGATTGCTCATGGGCAACAAGCCTATTAGCATGCTTCCAGTCACAGAACCCATGAGATGTGAATTGAGATCTTGAAACACCCGTTAGCTTGCAATAGAAGCAGTAGACCCGCCCATTTGCGGGGGAGAAACAAAGCCAAGAACGCTTTACAACTGCCCCATTTCGATTCCTTTGCTCAAACATGGCTGGTGTGCATTTGCGACTGACATTGTTTGCATCTTTTTGTACTGCTGATTTTGCATCCAAAAATTTAGCATCACTGTGGTGGAGACTCTCAGAACCGTTGGCAGCTCAATAATCAATAAATTGTTTTGTCAAAGGGTTCTGACCATAAGCTAATGTCAATGTCATAATTTTGTGTAGTTGCCATTTGCACTTCAGGAGGCACATGCTTTGATTCATTTTCAATCGCCTCGGCAGTCTGGTCATTTCCCCCTGTAGATAGGCTAGAGCTGCCATATAAAGAGGAAGCTGATGCATCACATGCAGGTGCTTGTTCTGGTTGCCTTTAAGATGAGCTTGCAGAAGCACTGACTAGATGTTCTGAAGCTGATGGACGAGTTAAGAATTCAGTCAGTCGATGTGTTTTTGTAAATTCTTTAGCTTCTCTCTCAGCACGTTCTTTAGATGTCTTTCTCTTTGCAGCACCACTTTCGAACCGTCCTACACCTTTGTGTCTGTCCATTTTTTTTCAGTCCTGCAACAATAATTTTCTGTCAACAAAGACGGACACCTAATATTTCGTTATAATTAAAAACGTAACACAAATCGGCCGTTTGCTTTTTGCTACTTTATGGAGAGGTTAATTGATTACTTAACTCCCTGGAACATTTGGATGCCAGCATATTTTTAAAATTTGGAATTTTGGGTAAGATTATGACCTCTCCCTCTGACTTCTCCCAGTCCCACCCCTAAAGCTCGCCATCGGTTCGCCTCCTTTTCACCATTGACTATACTGTGTTATACTGTATATACTGATCGTGGAACTGACAGAAACCGTCATTGACATAGTTAATGTACTCAAAATACATAAAAATAACTCAACTTACTTGCAGCCAATCGACCTGTAGTATCTTAAAGCACAATTATATATGTGAACGTATATTCTAAGAGCACACCCACCCACACTCAAGCACAAGCATCAATCGACTCTCTCTCACTCGCACTCTCACTGTACATTTACAAGACATGTTCCAGGAAATGACAACTGACAAGCGGCGAAGACTTCACTCAGCAAGCACACATGACAATTCTCTCTCTCATTTTACATCTGCAAGACATGTTTATGTCTACTCGTGGGAAGTTCACGAATCATGGGCGACGTAAGTCTCCTCTTTAATCCACAGACACATGACAACCGATGTGCAGATACTACACGACCCAACCCCCTCCGACCGACTGTCAATAAACACAGCGCCCTGATGGCATTCGTAATGAAAGTGATAATGAAAAAAATATTTTATTTGTTTTTTTTAATCTCAATTTCGTTATTCCATGTAGTTCATTTTTAATCAATATATGTTTGTGGAATTCTAAATATATTATTAACAACACAAACAATAACATTCATTAAAAATATACGGTTCATAGGAAAACCAGGTATTCATGAATTTCAAGGAGTAGCTAGCCTAATTTCTATCACGCTTCTTGCTGAACATAGTTTTACGTGATGGAATAGATAAACATGAATTTTAAAGAAAGAAAATAAAAATAATCCAAATGAATGTTGAAGTTACAGTGTTCATTTTTGGTGGATATCAACGAAATATGATGCGAGAGGCTCAGACAATGACACAAACGATGTTGCTCTTTCCAGTATATTTTCGGGACCATCCGTAAAAACAAAAAACAAAACAAACATATCATGCGCATTCAAAGTGGCGCTTTATTCCACAACTAAAATAAAACATAATAGAACATATTCACATAAATATTGGGCAACCTAGTTTATATCTAACACCCCCTCTTAAATTAGGGTACACCTCTTATAATACCAAACTCCTTTAGTTTCTCTTTAGATACTGGTTTAGTGAACATATCAGCAATGTTATTTTCTGAAGGAACAGACTGCAGATTAATAATACCATCTTCTACTTCTGATCTAATAAAATGGTACTTAATATCGATATGTTTCGACCTTTGATGATGTACAGGGTTTTTAGCCAATGCAATAGCTCCCTGATTATCAGCATTCAATGTTACAGGTTCTCTATTAGAATTTTGCATATCAGTTAACAACTGTCTTAAGAAATTAGCCTCTTGCATAGCTGCTGTTAAAGCCATATATTCAGCTTCACATGAGGACAATGCTACAACATTCTGTTTCTTAGATTTCCAAGAAATCAATGGACCATCTTCATTTAATTGATAACTGTAACCTGTAATACTACGCCTGTCTTCCGATGCACCCCAATCTGAATCACAGTAACCAATCAATTTTAATGGACTGTTTGATTTCCTGAACTTTAAGTTATAATGAATTGTACCTTTAACATATTTCAAAACTTGTTTAGCTAATTCAAAAACTGCTTTTGTAGGCTTTGTCATATGTTGCGACAATTTTGAAACAAAATAAGATAGATCCGGTCTTGTACCAGTCATTACATAGATCAAACTACCGACAATTTGTCTGTACAATCTAGCATCACACAGTCCTTTAGAGTCACTACTAATGATTTTACTTACACTTAAATCACATGGTATTGACTTAGGGTTGCAGTCAGACATTTTAAATCTATTAAGTATTTTCTCTAAATATTTAGTTTGATTTATCTTAATACAGTCATCTTCAAATTTAACTCCATACCTAAGAACCAAGACAATTTTCCTAAATCTTTCATTTTAAATTTATTACACAGGGAAAGTTTTACATCACTAAGTATGTCACCAGTACTGGCTGCAATAATTATATCGTGTACCCAGATAATAATAATTACTTTTACTTTTTTACTTTTATCCTCTTCGCCACTGATCGGCTTGTTAGCCGCTTGGGCGATCGGTCACGTCTCTTTTCATTTATATTCTTCACCAAAAGATCGGCTCGCTAGCCGCCCGGGCGATCGGTCACGTCTCTGTCACGCACTGTTGGCAAATACTGGGCATGCACCGGCTCCTGAATGTACCTGAACCCGCTCCAGTGTTGGTCAAGTCTTCTCTTGAAAGAGCTCACACTCGGTGCCGTCACAACACTCTCTGGTAGATTGTTCCAAGAGTTTACAACCCTCACTCCGAAAAAGTTTGCCCTCACGGTTTTCTGGACTTGCGGCTTCTTCAATCTTGAGCTGTGACCCCTTGTGGGGCGAGCGTCCGCCAGCTTCAAGTAAGGACACTCAACTGAGTAGTGCCCCCTGAGATGCTTATAAACCTCAACTAGGTCCCCCTTGCCCGTCTGTAGTATAAGCTAGGCAAGTTCAGGCGCTCCAATCTCTCAGGGTAGCTGAGGTGCCGAAGTGCAGGCACCAGTTTGGTGGCCCTCCTTTGAACATTTTCAACCAACTGACAGTCCCTAGCATATCTCGGGGACCAGATGGGGTGACAGTACTCCAGATGGGGAAGCACTTCACTCCTGAAGATCGTCACGAGGGACGGACCGTCTAGATATCTGAACGACCTTCTTATAAGACCCAATAATTTATTTGCCTGATTTACCTTCTTCTCACAATGGCCCGAGAACTTCAACTCATTGTCAACATACACACCTAGGTCCTTCTCACACACAGTCTCAACTAGTACATTTTCTTCATCCCGTTGGGACATATGATACGCCTCCTTACCGTTGGTACGCCCCAGGTGCATCCTCTTACACTTCGTGACATTGAATCTCAGCAGCCATTCCTTCGACCATTTCTGGAGCCCACAGAGGTCCTTCTGCAGCTCTTCACAATCCGCTTGGTTCTTAATTACCTTCACCTTGTTTACAATTCTAGGA